>NC_057809.1:213815675-213848786 GCF_018294505.1 Triticum aestivum
AAACCGAAGACTCTACCCATGTCCGGATGGGACTCTCCTTGGCGTGGAAGGCAAGCTTGGCGATCAAATATGAAGATTCTTTTCATTGTAACCGACTTTGTATAACCCTAGTCCTCTCCGGTGTTTATATAAACTAGAGGGTTTAGTCTGTAAGGACAATCATAATCAGATAGGCTATACTTCTAGGGTTTAGCCATTACGATCTCGTGGTAGATCAACTCTTGTAGCCCTTATACTCATCAATATTAATCTAGCAGGACGTAGGGTTTTACCTCCATCGAGAGGGCCCGAACCTGGGTAAACATTGTGTTCCCTGTCTCCTGCTACCATCAACCTCAGACGCACAGTTCGGGACTCCTACCCGAGATCCACCAGTTTTGACACCGACATTGGTGCTTTCATTGAGAGTTCCGTTGTGCCGTCGCCAAGAGGTTCGATGGCCCCGTCAATCATCCATGACAACATTATCCAGGGAGAAACCTTCCTCCCCGGACAGATCTTCGTGTTCGGCGGCTTCACTCTGCGGACCAACTCACTTGGCCATCTAGAGTGGATCGATAGCTACGCCCCTGGCCATCAGGTCAGATTTGGAAGCTTGAACTACGTCGCGGACATTCGCGGAGACTTGATCTTCGACGGATTCGAGACCGCGGTCGTAGCTGCTCCCTGTCACCACGATGAGCATGGCTTAAACCTATCATCGAACTACACCCAGGAGATAGAACCTACAACTGCTCCAGCCTTAGATCCGGAGAAGATCACGCCATCCAAGGACGGGAGGCTCAGCCCCACCATGGAGGCCGCAGACTCAGCAGCGTTGGTGCCGCACACAGACCCAACATCAAGTGAGATCTATGTTGCCAGAACCTCGGACACGTTTCCGGCTATAGGTTCCGAGGCATGTGCGTCCATGCACGATGAGCTTGGTCAGGCGTCGATCGTTGAATTCAGCTCCGCAGATATCTTCTGGCACTCACCTCTAGGCGACGTGCTAAACTCATTAAAAATGCTCTCCCTAGCAGGGGGCTCACAACCGAATTATATCTGTTTTCAACTGGAGGCCGATGACCGAGAATTTCGCTTCCCACCCCCTACCCACTTAATAGCCACTATCGAAGACCTAACTGACATGCTCAATTATGGCTCCGACGACATCGATGGTATGGATGACGATGCCGGAGAAGAAGAGGCCCAAAACCCTCCATTTACCGGACGCTGGACGGCCACTTCCTCGTATGATGTATACATAGTGGATGCACCAAAAGAGAATAGCAGGGATGACAAGGAAGATCCGGTTGAGGATAAACCTCCGGAGATACAACCAAAGCGCCAGCGTCAGTGGCGCCGCTGTAAGTCACGCCGCAGCAAAGATAGCAACACCGGCACAGGAGAAGATAACACTCCGGGGGGTGCCGAAGACAATGAAGACCCCGTTGAGGCAACTGCCGAACAAACTGAATGGGAAGACGGGCAAGTTAGCCCTGGTGAATAGGCCACGCACGAAGACTCGGAGGACAGTAATTATCTTCCGCTCTCCGAGGATGAGGCGAGCCTCGGCACTAAGGATTTTATCGTGCCTGAGGAACCACTCGAGCAGGAGCGCTTAAAGCGCCAGCTAATAGCCACTGTAAGGAGCCTGAAAAAGACACAGCAACAACTTCAAACTGATCAAGATCTGCTCAATGATAGATGGACTGATGTCCTAGCAGCCGAGGAATACGACCTCAAGCGCCCAGCCAAAAGTTACCCGAAGCGCAAATTACTACCTCAATTCGATGACGAGGCGCTGGAGCCCATGCCATTAGCGCGCAATGCGGCTGACCGACCGCCACGTGGTCGGGACAAAGCGGTAACACAAGCCGAACACCAGCCCGCCTTACCTCGCCGTAAAGGCAGAGACAAAATTGCTCAGGGATACACGTATGATCTCCGGCAGGGCCCAAAGAATAAAACAGGTCTGGCTAGATCGATCTACGGATCACGAGGGCGTGCCTTGACGCGCGACGACGGCTATCAAGCCGAACATGGCAAGTACAATTACGTTCATGCCGAAAGCTGCAGACGGACTCCATCCGAACTACGTCACGAGTTGGCCCGATATAGAGGCATCACACACCCTCTCTGCTTCACTGATGAAGTCATGGAACATGAATTCCCAGAAGGGTTTAAACTCGTGAATATCGAATCATATGATGGAACCACAGACCCCGCGGTATGGATCGAAGACAACATTCTCCATATTCATATGGCCTGCGACGATGACCTTCATGCCATTAAATACACCCCCCCCCCCTAAAACTCAAGGGGCCAGCTCGGCACTGGCTGAACAGCCTGCCCGAAAATTCCATTGGCAGCTGGGAGGACTTGGAAGAAGCTTTCCTTGACAACTTCCAAGGTACAAATGTTCGACCTACGGATGCCGATGACTTAAGTCACATAGTTAAAGAGCCTAGAGAGTCTGCCAGGAAACTCTGGACTAGGTTCTTAACCAAAAAGAACCAGATTGTCGATTGTCCGGACGCTGAAGCCTTGGCGGCATTTAAACATAGCATATGAGACGAATGGCTCGCTCGACACCTCGGCCAAGAAAAGCCAAAGTCCATGGCAGCCCTCACGGCACTCATGACCCACTTTTGCGTGGGCGAAGATAGCTGGCTAGCCCACAGTAATAACAATACAAGCGAACCTGGCACTTCAGAAGCCAGAAATAGCAATGGCAAGCCCCAACGCAACAAATATAGACGTCGAGGCAACGGTGATAATACCGAGGACACGATAGTCAACGCCAGATTCAGTGACTCCAAGTCCGGTCAGTGGAAGAAGCCATATAAAAGAAATAATCAAGGCCCTTCCAGCCTGGACCGCATACTCGATCGCCCATGCCATATCCATGGCACCCCTAATAAACCAGCCAATCATACCCACAAGAGTTGTTGGGTATTCAAATAGGCCGACAAGTTAAATGCCGAAGACAAAGAAAAGGGGTCGCAAAGCGAGAACAACGACGAGGAGCCCCGGCCACCGAACATAGGGGGACAGAAGAAGTCCCCCCCCCCAAGTTAAAATGGTAAACATGATATACACTACCCACATCCCCAAGAGGGAATGCAAGCGCACGATCAGGGACGTCTATGCGATGGAGCCAGTCGCCCCAAAGTTCAACCCATGGTCTTCCTGCCCGATCACTTTTGATTGCAGGGATCATCCGACCAGTATCCGTCATGGCGGTTCAGCCGCACTGGTCCTTGACGCAATCATTGATGGATTTCACCTCACACGCGTCCTCATGGATGGTGGTAGAAGCCTGAACCTACTCTATCAGGATACAACGCGCAAAATGGGCATTAATCCATCAAGAATTAAGCCATAAAAACTACCTTCAAAGGAGTTATACTAGGTGTAGAGGCCCACTGCTCGGGCTCAATCACATTGGAGGTCATCTTCGGATCTCCGGACAACTTCTGAAGCAAGGAGTTAATCTTTGATATCGTCCCCTTCTGCAGTGACTATCACGCTTTGCTCGGACGAACTGCATTTGCTCGATTCAGTGCGGTACCGCACTATGCTTATTTCAAGCTCAAGATGCCCGGACCACACGGTGTCATAACAGACAATGGAAATACGGAGTGCTCCCTCCGCATAGAGGAGCACACCGCTGCCCTGGCAGCAGAAGTATAGAGCGGCCTCCATAAGTAGAACCTTAATCCGGCAGCCATATTCCCGAACACTGTCAAACGAGTCCGGGCTACCATGCGCCAGGGCAGCCCAGCTCGTCAAGAGCTCAACTAGCAATTCGGCCTCCGTCCCAGTCCACACCAAGTGGCGGCATTCACGCCATGCGCACATAACTACGCGATCAAAATAACATGGGCATAGATGGAGGCATACCTAGATTGTGTTCCATAATAATGCTTGACCTCCCCTGGAAACACATACTTTCACTTTTTCTCTTTTCCTCTTTAGGTTTCCTTTCCGCAGGTCCCTCTCACCGTCCTCATAATCGGTCCTTCCGAAGAACGGACACACCAAGGTGGCAAGTAGCACAGACGTGCAGGGGAATCTCTAGATGTCCCTCTGGGCGATCACTCTACCCGTTTTCAGGACTCGTACGCAGCTCCTCCTTGGTCTTGGCATGTTTAAATAGCCACTATTACCTATCGCACCCCTTTGTTTTTTCACGTACGCTATAACGTATTAATTAAAATTATAATGCAAACAATTTGCGGCCCAACCAATGTGGCAATAGCTTCCTCTTTACTTTTATTTTTTGCTATTTTAATTTGCATCTGTACACCTTGGTACGCCATAATCTGTCGGGGGCTTTATCACGCCCCACACTATGGCAACAAGTCCGAACACTATTACAGTACAGTTCGGCACCCCGAATTTAGCATTATATGCATTATCTTCGAATCATGTCTTTGGTCAATAGTTGGGTTGCCTGGCTCCTATGCTTACTACCTTATATTCCGCTATATCGGCTAGGGTAGTAAAGGGAGAACTATTGCGATTGTGTCCTAGTTTATCCGGATGAGCAGCTCAGTAGGGAAAGCCGAAAACTGACTGTCATGATGCGGCATGAGCCGGTCAGCTCTTCGGAGGTCTCAAATCTTTAGTGATTTTTCCGCATTATGCGATGAATCGGTTCTTATCCGATCAAGTGTTCACAACACCCTAGTCCGAATACTAGGGGTTGTGCAAATATTTTCATTGTCAAACTCCTATGGCTAAGTGAGGGTAATAAAGCCACATAGTCCGATTGCTTGGTTCATTGTGCTAAACACCTCCTTTAAGGACCAAACCCTTGGATAAAGAGTGTTTAATTCATCCCGAACAACCCCGTACTACCTACATGGGGGCTGAAGCCGACGACTAGCCAACTCTTAGATTTGGTGAAAACGGCTGCACATGAGGTAAAATTTTAAATAAACAAAACGGCTGCATATCAAGCCTTGTCTTCATCATATAGGACGGGATTACATGAATGTATTCATTCAAAAATAATGTCCTTCGCACATTGCTCGGCTACAATACGGGATCCCTCCAGGACATTGTCGAAGTATCGTGCGGGCGTGCGGTGTTGGTGTCAAAACCGGCAGATCTCGGGTAGGGGGTCCCGAACTGTGCGTCTAAGGTCGATGGTAACAGGAGACAGGGGACACGATGTTTACCCAGGTTCAGGCCCTCTCTATGTAGGTAATACCCTACGTCCTGCTTGATTGATATTGATGAATATGAGTATTACAAGAGTTGATCTACCACGAGATCGTAATGGCTAAACCCTAGAGGTTTAACTTGTATGGCTATAGTAATGAATCTATCTCCCTCCTCCGGACTAAGTCCTCCGGTTTATATAGACACCAGGAGGATCTAGGGTTACACAAGGTCGATTACAAAGAAAGGAATCTACATGTTTGGTCGCCAATCTTACCCTCCATGCCAAGGAGAGTCCCATCCGGACATGGGGAAGTCTTCGGTCTTCGTGTTCTTCACAGCCCATCAGTCCGGCCCATGGCTAATAGGTCGGACGCCCGAGGACCCCTTAGTCCAGGACTCCCTCAGTATCCCCTGAACCTGGCTTCAATGACAAGGTATCCGGCGCGTAGATCTGTCTTAGGAATTGCAAGGCGGGTTCCTCCTTTCGAACTCCAAGATAGTCTTCGAAAGAAACAAATGTGTCCGGACCTGCAACACACAGCCGTAGAGAGTATAATATTTCACGAATCCAATCTGCTGACCACTTTAGTAACGTGATGTCACGCTTACCCGGTTATTTTTTCGAACCGATTTTCGTCTGCCACTCCACGTTTCGAGACGCGGTTGCCATTGGCACGTCTCGTCGAAGCAGAGATCGTTTCACCTTATTGCGGGATTTTCATGAATTCGGGCGTGGGTAACCCAACCATGCCTGTTTACACAGCACTTGGGAATAGGCGAGGTTTAAGGCGAGTGAGGAGGCGTTCGATATTCACTACCTTTATAAGGATATAAGGACTCCCTCTTCTTATCCCATGCCTTCTCCTTCCTCTGCCCATCCGTACTCGAGCTCCAGCGCCCAAGCTCTAGCTTTCCCCGCCCGAGAAAGCACTCCAATCATGTCCGGATCCGGAGCTGGAGGCAAGTGGATGGCCTCCTCCGTCAAGAAGGAGGACATCAAGGAGCTTAGGGATGCCGGATACCTAGCCAAGGGGATCATTTACCGACTCCTGGCCAAGGGACAAATCGTCCCTACCCGAGAGCCCCATGAGAGGGTGGTGTTTCTCACACATTTCGTCCACGGGCTAGGATTCCCTCTCCACCCGTTTGTCCGCGGATTGATGTTTTACTATGGGCTGGACTTCCATGATCTAGCCCCCAACTCTATCCTCAATATGTCGGCATTTATTGTCGTGTGCGACGCCTTTCTCCGTATCCCACCTCACTTCAGCCTATGGTTGAAGACCTTCAATGTGAAGCCGAAGGTGGTGAGCGGCCAACAAGCAGAGTGTGGATGTGCCATGGTGGGCAAGATGCCCAATGTCACCTGGACCGAAGGCTCCTTCATGGAGACGCTGAAGGGGTGGCAGTCGGGGTGGTTCTACATCACGGAGCCGTGCAACACCAGCTGGGCGGCGGCCCCCGAATTCCGATCCGGAGCTCCGATGCGGCTCACCTCCTGGTAAGAGAAGGGTCTAACCTGGGGCTCTTCAAGAGAGCTGACTGGGCTCCATACGTGCGTCCAGAACATGATAACCAAGAGGATCAAACTCGTCAATGTGATCCAGGTTATGCTCATTCGCTGGATCCTTTCGTGCCAACGCCGGACTTTCTATTTGTGGGAGTTCGATCCGGCCAAGCACCAGACGCTACTAGAGCTCTTCGACGCGATGCATGAAGACATCTGGAAAGTGCTCTTCAAGGACGGCGAGACACCACCACCCACGACCGAGGATCGCGGGCTCAGCTTAAAATGCCAAGCCAATTCGGTACGTTCTTTCATGTTTTCGAGGTATACCCTCTACTGGCATATTTTGAGGAAGGAGTCTAAGCCTTCCTATCAATTGTTTAGGCCTGGATCAATATAGTGGGGCGGATTAACTGTCCGGCTCCGCTACCCGAAGACCAAGAAACCCCACTTCTGACGAAGATGTTGTTTCTAGCGCATTATGATGTGCCGGAGAAGAAGGCCAAGAAAACGGCCAAAGGGGCCAGGAGTGGCCTTCGCCGAAAAGGTGCTTCGGACGTGATGTCCGGACACGAGACTCACTCTTCGGCCGCCGAAGACAACGAGGAGGAGGAGGAAAATGACTCCCCCCTGAGGAGGGGAGGAAGAAAAGGGGGGCCTCGCCAACTCTGGAGGTGAAGGCGCCCAAGAGGGGGAAGGGCTCCCTCGCGAATAACTCCACGTGGGATGTCGATAGCAGTCCGGGGCGACCCCCCCCCCCCCCGGAACCAAGCCTCAGGCTGCCTCATAAGTACCTTATGCACGTCTAAATGTCTGGCCTTGCCACTTTGTAATATTAATATGTTTAAGTTATGCTATTGCAGTCCGGCCCGTGACAGCTCCCCGCGATCCTCAATAGGAGGTTCACTGGATTCAAAGGAGATGGCCAGCATGTCACCGCCGCCCGCTCACTCTTCCTCGGCCAAGGGTGGTGATGAGGTGGTGTCCCAAAGGACCTTCTTAGGTCAGGGAGAGGTTCCAGAGGTTGTTGGGGTGGCGCCAAAGGATGACTCCTCGACCACCGGACACATGGGAGAAAAGCCCCCATGGGGACTGGTGGTGGGGGCCAAGTTCAATCCGGCCCCCAGCCGGATACCATTCCGGAGACCTACACGGCTCCAGAGTCAAGCGAGCAGCCTTCCCTAAAAGGAGGAGGTGTGCCTGTTCCACCGGTGACCTCTGTCCAATCAGAGGCACCGGATAATCTGTTGGAAGCGCTGTGAGGCGCTTCCATTGTGGATGAACACTGTATCCTTATGGGTGCGGTGATCGAGAAGGTTCTGTCCGCCAAAAGTGGACCAACCGAAGCTTGTGCTAGCTTTCTAACAGGCTTTGAGGTAAGTAATGTAATTGTAGAGAGAATATCACAGTGTAGATAGTAGCCCCTGATGCTCTGTTCGGTGTTCGGAAAGAAGAAGCCGAACAGAGGATCAAAATAATTTTCGCAGGAGTCTAATATAAGATGTCTATGTGAATAAGCAGGCGTCGCTGCTAGCTGCTGCCACTCATACTGCGGAGGTCTCCGGACTGAAGCAGAACCTAGAGCAGGCCGAGAAAGAGCTCGGCCTCATGAAGAAGCAGCTAGAGGACAGCCAAGGTATGCAGTAACCTGCGTGTATATTTAGGAAGGATGAATGGTTCGTGTTAACTAAAGTGTCATGAACTTTATTAGGGGCCACGATCGAGGTGGCGGCCCTCAAGAAGGCGTTAGCCGAGGCTGAGGACAAAGCGGCCAAGGAACGCGACGCGCGTGAGAAGCACGAGGCCCGGATCAGCGAGGTCCAGCAAGAGCTCCAGGACGCCGTCAAGAAGTGCGAGTCCCTGGAGCGTGATTCTAAGACACAAGGGTCCGAACTTGCAAAGGTCTGCCAGAGTGCACAAGATGCCTGAGCCGAAGCCCAGAGCACCCTTCAGGAAATCCAGGCGGCCAAGAAGATTGCCACGGGTAAGGCTTTCGTTATGCAAAGCAAGTCTGCGAAGGAAACGTTCCTTTTACTTACCCGAATTTGGAGCTCTCCAGGGGCGTTTACGGATTTGCCGCGCAGCGTATCGGATGCTGCCGAGTTCTATCAAGCTGAAGAAGGGAGTTCTATGGAGAATTTGTTCTGGTCTCAATACCTTGGACCAGAACATTCGATGCCCTTCAGCGACCAGCTGAAACAGCTGGTCGAGCTGCACAAGGCGGCCGAGCTAGCCATGAAGGACCTAATAGTCCGACTATGGCCTGCCGAGCCCATGCCCAGCAGCTACTTCAGAATTTTGAAGCGGCTTGTGGGTTCTTGCCCACGGCTTGAAGTCATGAAGTGGTCGGTCTGCATTGAAGGTGCACGGATGGCCTTTTCCTGCGCCAAGACGTACCGGGCGAAGATGGATGCCAAGAAGCTGATGACCGAGGGGCCGCTTGAGGGCAAGGAGCACCGCCGACCCGAGCTATATTTTGATAGTGCCCTGGAGGGATCCCGCCTTGTGGCGAAGCAATGTGCGAAGGATGTTATGTTCCCATGAAAACATTCATGTTATCCTGTCATGTAATATGAAACAAGGTTGTTATGTAATATAGTGCTTGTGAGTCTTAAAATTTTACCACATGTGCGGCCGTTTATGAAATCTGAGGGTTAGCCAGTTGTCGGCTTCTACCCCCACGTAGATAGTACGGGGGTGTTCGGGATAAATCTAAACACTCTTTACTCCACATTCTGGTCCTTAAAGGAGGTGTTTAGCGCAATGAACAAGGCAATCAGACTATGCGGCTTTTATCGCCCTCACTTAGCCATAGGAGTTTAACAATGAGAATTTTGGCGAAGCCCCTAGTATTCAGAAGGCTGGACTAGGGGCACTATACACACCTGATCAGATAAAAATCAATTCCTCGTGTAAAGTGGAGAAAAATCTCTAAGGATTTGAAACCTCTCGAACAGCTGACCAGCTCTCGCTGCATCATGACAGTCAGTTTTTGGCTTTCTCTAGTGAGGTGCTCGTCCAGAAGAACCGGGACACAATCACAGTAGTTCTCCCTTTACTACCCTAGCCGATATAGCGGAACGTAAGGTAGTAAGCACAGGAGCCGGGCAACCCAACTATTGACCAAAGACATGATTCGGAGCCAATGCATATAATGCTATAAGTTCGGGGTGCCGAGTTGTACTGTAAAAAGTGTTCGGACTTTATTGCCGTACTGTGGGGCGTGATGAATCTCCTGGCGAGGTAATACGTACCAGAGTGTACGGGTGCGATGACTAATAAATACAAAGGCAAGGAAAAAAATCAAGTAATAAGCTGACTCTGCCAATTATTTTCCATTGTGAGTTGATTAATACGTCGAGGCGTACTTGTGCAAGTAATACAATAAGCAAGTAAGGCTCTTTAACATGTCATGACCAAGAGCGAGTTGTGTGCGGGTATGTAAAACAGGTATAGCAACCGTTAGCGGAGACCACCTGGGGATTCCCTTGTATGTCAAAGCTCCTTGCCTCCTTGGTGTATCCGTCCCGCGATCGGTCTGATGATCAGGTTATTTAAAAAAGGCCTCGAGAAGAGAAAACCCGAAATGAAGAATAAAAAGTGGAGGTGTGCGGATCTAGGGTCGGTCGAGCCACCCTGTGAATCACGAGCTAGCTATGCCTCCATCGATGCCCATGGAATTTTGACTGCGTAGTTATGTACGCGCGGTACAAATGCCGCCATTTGATCGGGACTGGTACGGAGGCCAAATTTCTAGTTAAGCTCTTGACGAGCGGGGTGTCTTGCTGCAGAATAGTCCGGACTCTCTTAATGTTGTCCGGGGACTCGGCCGCCGAATTAAGGTTTTGCTGGGAAAGGCCGCGCTGTACTTCTGCTGCTAAGGTCGTGGTATGCTCCTCGGTACGGATGGAGCGTTCCATATTTCCATTGACTATTATGACGCCATGTGGTCCGGGCATCTTGAGCTTGAGATAAGCATAGTGAGGTGATTGAATGGGGAAAATGTGGTTCGTCCAAGCAGTGCGTGATAGCCGTTGTGAAAGGGGACGAAGTCGAAGATTAACTCCTTGCTTCGGAAGTTGTCCGGAGATCCGAAGATGACCTCTAGTGTGATTGAGCCCGTACAGCGGACCTTTATGCCTGGTATGACTCCTTTAAAGGTAGTCCTTGTGGGCTCGATTCATGATGGGTTAATGCCCATTTTGCGCACTGTATCCTGATAGAGCAGATTGAGGCTGCTGCCACCATCCATGAGGACTCGCGTCAGGTGGAATCCATCAATGATTGGGTCTAGGACCAGTGCGGATGATCCGCCATGCC
This sequence comes from Triticum aestivum, assembly GCF_018294505.1. Lineage (NCBI taxonomy): Eukaryota > Viridiplantae > Streptophyta > Magnoliopsida > Poales > Poaceae > Triticum > Triticum aestivum. The sequence goes on from NC_057809.1 coordinate 213,826,660, forward strand.
GGATACTGGTCGGATGATCCCGAAGATCAAAAGTGATCGGGCACAACGACCATGGATTGAATTTTGGGGCGAGTAGCTCTATCGCATAGACGTCCCTGAGTGCGCGCTTGCGCTCCCTCTTTGGGTTGTGTGTAGCATATATCATGTTCGCCGTTTTGACCTGAGGGGGAAACATCTTCTATCCCCTGTGTTTGGCTGTAGGGGCTCCTTGTCATCGTCCTCGCTCTGCGATCCCTTTTCCTTGTTTTTCGGCATTTAACTTGTCAGTTGCTTAAAAAGCCAGCAATCTCTGTTGGTATGGTTGGCTGGTTTGTGTGGGGTGCCATGGATTTGGCACGGACGGTCGAGTATGTGGTCTATGCTGGATGGTCCCTGATTGTTTCTTTTATACGTCTTTTTCCGCTGACTGGACTTGGAGCCTCTGGATCCGGCATTGACAGCAGTGTCATCGGTGTTGTCGTCATTGCTTTGGTGTTTGTGTTTGCTGCGTAGGAGCTTGCCGTTGTTGTTCTTAACCTCAGAGGGGCCTGCCTCACTGGCTGTGTTTTTGCTACGAGCCAACCAACTATCGTCACCCGCACAAAAGCGGGTCATGAGTGCCGTGAGGGCTGCCATAGATTTCGGCTTTTCTTGGCCGAGGTGGCGGGCGAGCCATTCGTCGGGGATGCTATGTTTAAAGGCCGCTAGGGCTTCGGCATCCGTACAGTCGACGATCTGGTTCTTTTTGGTTAGGAACCTAGTCCAAAATTTCCTGGCTGACTCTCCAGGTTGTTGGACTATGTGGCTTAAATCATCGGCGTCTGGTGGCTGGATATATGTACCTTGGAAGTTGTTGAGGAAGGCTTCTTCCAAGTCCTCCTAGCTGTCGATAGAATTTTCAGGCAGGCTATTTAACCAGTGCCGAGCTGTCCCTTTGAGCTTTAGTGGGAGGTATTTGATAGCGTGGAGGTCATCTCCGCGGGTCATGTGGATATGGAGAATAAAATCCTCGATCCATACCGTGGGGTCGGTTGTTCCGTCGTATGATTCAATGTTAACGGGTTTGAACCCTTCGGGGAATTCGTGATCCATTACTTCATCGGTGAAGCAAAGAGGGTGTGCGGCACCTCTATACCGGGCCGCGTCACGACGTAGCTCCGATGGAGTCCGTCTGCGGTTGTCGGCTTGGGTGTGACTAGGTTTGTCACGTCCGAATAGGTAGCCATCATCACGTGTCAAGGAACATCCTCGCGATCCGTAAATCGATCGGGTATATCCTGCTTTATTGTCCAGGTCATGTCGAAGGTCATATGTATGACCGTGAGCTGATTTACCTATGCGTTTGCGATGAGGCAGGGCGGGCTGGTGTTCGGCTTGAGTAGCCGCTTTGTCCCATCCACGTGGTGGTCGGTCAGCCGCATTGCGCGATGGTGGTATGTGTTCCGGCTCCTCGTCGTCGAACTGAGGTGGTAATTTGTGCTTCGGGTAGCTTTTGGCTGGGCGCTTGAGGCCGTATTCTTCAGATTCTAGGACGTCGGTCCATTTATCGTTGAGCAGATATTGGTCAGCTTGAAGCTGTTGCTGCTTTCTTTCAGGCTCCTTGCAGTGGCTATTAGCTGGCGCTTGAAGTGCTCCTGCTCAAGAGGTTCCTTAGGCACGATGAAATCCTCGGTGCCGAGGCTCGCCTTGTCCTCGGGGAGTGGAAGATAATTACTGTACTCCGAGTCCTCGTGCGTGGCCTGTTTACCAGGGCTAACCTTCCCATCTTCCCGTTCATCCCGTTCGGTAGCTGCATCAACAGGGTCTTTGTTGTCTTCGGCACCTTCCGGATTGTTATCTTCTCCTGTGCCGGTGTTTCTATCTTTACTACGGCGTGACTTAGAGCAGCGCCGCTGATGCCGACGTTTCGATTGTACCTCAGGAGGGTTATTCTCAGCTGGATCTTCTTTGTCATCACCGCTATTCTCCTTTAGTGCATCCACCATGTACACATCGTACGAGGAAGTGGCCATCCAACGTCCGGTGAACGGCGGGTCCTGGGCCTCTTCTTCTCCGGCATCGACATCCATACCATCGATGTCATTGAAGCCGTAATCGAGCATGTTAGTTAAGTCTTCGACAGTGGCTATAAAGTGGGTGGCGGGTGGGGAGCGAAATTCCCTATCATCAGCTTCTAGTTCGAACCGGATATAGTTCGGCTGTGAGTCCCCCGCCAGGGACATGTTCTTTAATGAGTTTAGCACGTCACCCAAAGGCGAGTGCTGGAAGATGTCTGCGGCGCTGAATTTGAAGATCGATAAACGATCAAGTTCGGCGTCCGTGAACTCACACGGTTCAGAACTTACTGCCGGAAACGAGAGTTCCGGAGACGCAGGTATCGTGTGAGGTTAAGTCCATGTGCGGCTCCAACGCCAGAGAGTCTGTGGCCTCCGTGGTGGGGTTAAGCCTCCGGTCCTTGGATGGTGTAGTATGCTCGGGATCTAAAGCCAGAGCAGTTACAGGAGCTATCTCCTGAATGTAGGCTGATGACAGATTTAGGTCATGGTCATCGAGGTGACCAGGAGCGATCGCCGCGGTCTCGAATCTAGCAAACATCAAATCTCCACGGATGTCCGCGACGTAGTTCAAGATCCCAAATCTGACCTGATGGCCAGGGGCATAGCTATCAATCTGCTCCAGATGGCCAAATGAGTTGGCCCATAGTGTGAAGCTGCCGAATGCGAAAATATATCCGGGGAGGAAGGTTCTCCTTGGACAGCATCATTGTTGATGATTGAAGGGGCCATCGAACCTTTTGAGGACGACACAGTGGAACTCTCAACGAAAGTACCAATGTCGGTGTCAAAACCGGCGGATCTCGGGTAGGGGGTCCCGAACTGGGCATCTAAGGTTGATGGTAACAGGAGACACGGGGAACGATATTGATAACCCACAAGTATAGGGGATCGCAACAGTTTTCGAGGGTAGAGTATTCAACCCAAATTTATTGATTTGACACAAGGGGAGCCAAAGAATATTCTCAAGTATTAGCAGCTGAGTTGTCAATTCAACCACACCTGGAAACTTAATATCTGCATGAAGGTATTTAGTAGCAAAGTAATATGATAGTAGTGGCAACTGTGGCAAAAGGTAACGGTAGCAAAAGAAATATATTTGGTGTTTTATAGTGATTGTAACAGTAGCAACGGAAAAGTAAATAAGCGAAGAACAATATATGAAAAAGCTCGTAGGCATTGGATAAGTGATAGAGAATTATGCCGGATGTGATCGATCATGTAACAGTCATAACCTAGGGTGACACAGAACTAGCTCCAGTTCATCAATGTAATGTAGGCATGTATTCCGAATATAGTCATACGTGCTTATGGAAAAGAACTTGCATGACATCTTTTGTCCTACCCTCCCATCACAACGGGGTCCTATTGGAAACTAAGGGATATTAAGGCCTACTTTTAATAGAGTATGAGACCAAAGCATTAACACATAGTGAATACATGAAGTCCTCAAACTACGATCATCACCGGGAGTGGTCCCGATTATTGTCACTTCGGGGTTGCCGGATCATAACACATAGTAGGTGACTATAGACTTGCAAGATAGGATCAAGAACTCTCATATATTGATGAAAACATAATAGGTTCAGATCTGAAATCATGGCACTTGGGCCCTAGTGACAAGCATTAAGCATAGCAAAGTCATAGCAACATCAATCTCAGAACATAGTGGATACTAGGGATCAAACCCTAACAAAACTAACTTGATTACATGATAAATCTCATCCAACCCATCACCATCCAGCAAGCCTATGATGGAATTACTCACGCACAGCGGTGAGCATCATGAAATTGGTGATAGAGGAAGGTTGATGATGACGATGGCGACGGATTCCCCTCTCCGGATCCCCGAACGGACTCTAAATCGGCCCTCCCAAGAGAGTTTAGGGCTTGGCAGCAGCTTCATATCGTAAAACACGATGAATCCTTCTCCCTGAGTTTTTTCTCCCCGAAAGTCAATATATGGAGTCAAGGTTGAGGTTGGTGGAGCGTCAGGGGGGCCATGAGGCAGGGGGCGTGCCCCCACCCTCGTGGACAGGTGGAGGCCCCCCTGACGTGGATTCTTCTTCCAGTATTTTTATATATTCCAAAATAATTCTCCATTGATTTTCAGGTCATTCCGAGAACTTCTATTTCTGCACAAAAATAACACCATGGCAGTTCTGCTAAAAACAGCGTCAGTCCGGGTTAGTTCCATTCAAATCATGCAAGTTAGAGTCCAAAACAAGGGCAAAAGTGTTTGGAAAAGTAGATACGACGGAGACGTATCAACTCCCCAAGCTTAAACATTTGCTTATCCTCAAGCAATTCAGTTGATAAACTGAAAGTGATAAAGAAAAACTTTTACAAACTCTGATTGCTCTTGTTGTTGTAAATATATAAAGCCAGCATTCAGGTTTTCAACAAAGATTATGAACTAACCATATTCACAATAACATTTAGGCCTCATGTTTACTCATATCAATGGCATAATCAGCTAGCGAGCAATAATAACAAATCTCGGATGACAACACTTTCTCAAAATAATCATGATATGATATGACAAGATGGTATCTCGCTAGCCCTTTCTGAGACCGCAAAAGATAAATGCAGAGCACCTTTAAAGATCAAGGACTGACTAGACATTGCAATTCATGGTAAAAGAGATCCAGTCAAGTCATATTCAATTTAAACTAACAGTAATGGATGCAAATGACAGCGGTGCTCTCCAACTAGTGCTTTTTAATAAGAGTATCATGACTCAATCATGAAAGTAAATAGATAGGCCCTTCGTAGAGGGAAGCAGGGATTTGTAGAGGTGCCAGAGCTCGATTTCGAACAAGATCAGAATAATATTTTGAGCCGTACAATTTCATTGTCAACATAACAACCGAGAGATCTCGATATCTTCCGTGCTACACACATTATAGGCGGTTCCCAAACAGAATGGTAAAGTTTATACTCCCCCTCCACCAACAAGCATCAATCCATGGCTTGCTTGAAACAACGAGTGCCTCCAACTAACAAGAGTCCCGGGGGAGTTTTGTTTGCGGTTATTTTGATTTGATTTGCATAAAGCATGGGACTGGGCATCCCGGTGACCAGCCATTTTCTCGTGAGTGAGGAGTGGAGTCCACTCCTCTTGAGAATAACCCGCCTAGCATGGAAGATACAGACAGCCCTAGTTGATACAGGAGTTATTCGAGCATACAAAACAGAATGTTTATTTGAAGGTTTAGAGTTTGGCACATAAAAATTTACTTGGAACGGTAGGTAGATACCGTATATAGGTAGGTATGGTGGACTCATATGGAACAACTTTGGGGTTTATGGAATTGGATGCAGAAGCAATATTACCGCTTAGTACAGGTGAAGGCTAGAAAAAGACTGGGAAGCGACCAGCTAGAGAGCAACAACAGTCAAGAACATGCATTAAAATTAATCAACACCGAATGCAAGCATGAGTAGGATATAATGTACCATGAACATAAATATCGTAGAGGCTATGTTGATTTTGTTTCAACTACATGCGTGAACATGTGCCAAGTCAAGCCACTCGAATCGTTCAAAAGAGGATAACACTCTATCATACCACATCACAACCATTTTAATAGCATGTTGGCACGCAAGGTAAACCATTATAAGCTCCTAGATATTTAAGCATGGCATAAGCAACTACAATCTCTAATTGTCATTGCAAATATGTTTCTTTCATAATAGGCTGAATCCGGAACGATGGACTGATCATATTTACAAAAACAAGAGAGGTCGAGTTCATACCAGCTTTCCTCATCTCAATAAGTTCATCATATAATCATCATTATTGCCTTTCACTTGCACGACCGAATAGTGTGGAAAATAATAATAGTGCACGTGCATTGGACTAAGCTGGAATCTGTAAGCATTCAATTCAAGAGAGAAGACAAGGTAATATTGGCTCTTTGTTAGATCAACAATAATGCATATGAGAGCCACTCAACATTTTCATTATGGTCTTCTCCTCTCAACCCCCAAAGAAAAGAAACAAAGCTATTTACACGGGAAAGCTCCCAACAAGCAAAAGAAGAACGAGAAATCTTTTTGGGTTTTCTATTTAATTATTACCACTATAGGCATGGAAAGTAAACTAGCTAAAAAAACTACAACTAATTTTTTTTCTTAAGGTTTATCAAACACACAAGAAGAAAGCATAAAAAGGAAAATAAACTATCATGGATATTACAGTGAAAAAGTATGAGCACCGACAACTAGCGTGAGTGTGTGAACATGAATTAATGTCGGTGAGAAGTACGTACTCCCCCAAGCTTAGGCTTTTGTCCTAAGTTGGTCTATGCCCATGGATGGCCTGCATTCTCAGATATTCTAGAAAAAAACATATTTAATTTTCAGGCCATTTGGAGAACTTTTATTTTCGGGGTATTTTTCATTGCATGAATAATTCAGAAAACCGACAGAAAAATACTATTTTTGCTTTATTTAATATAAATAACATAAAGTAAAAAGAGGGTACAGAGAGTTGTGTTTTCTAAATTCATCCATCTCATGCTCATCAAAAGGAATCCTCTAACAAGGTTGATCAGGTCTTGTTAACAAACTCATTTCGAATAACATGAAACCGGAGAATTTTCGAATAACACTAGGTTACCTCAACGGGGATATGCATGTCCCCAACAATAAGAATATCATATTTCTTCTTGACATTAGGAAGAGGAAATTCAAAACCTCCAATAGTGATTGTTGAAAATTTTCTAATAGAATTGATACTATGGACTTGAGGTTGTTTACTCGGAAAGTGTACCGTATGCTCATTACCATTAACATGAAAAGTGACATTGCCTTTGGTGAAATCAATAACATCCCCTGCAGTATTCAAAAAGGGTCTTCCAAGAATAATAGACATACTATCGTCCTCGGGAATATCAAGAATAACAAAGTCCATTAAAATAGTAACGTTTGCAACCACAACAGGCACATCCTCACAAATACCGACAAGTATAGCAGTTGATTTATCAGCCATTTGCAAAGATATTTCAGTAGGTGTCAACTTATTCAAATCAAGTCTATGATATAAAGAGAGAGGCATAACACTAACACCGGCTCCAAGATCACATAAAGCAGTTTTAACATAGTTTCTTTTAATGGAGCATGGTATAGTTGGTACTCTTGGATCTCCAAGTTTCTTTGGTATTCCACCCTTAAAGGTATAATTAGCAAGCATGGTGGAAATTTCAGCTTCCGGTATCTTTCTTTTATTTGTAACAATATCTTTCATGTATTTAGCATAAGGATTCATTTTAAGCATATCAGTTAAACGCATACGCAAAAAGATAGGTCTAATCATTTCAGCAAAGCGCTCAAAATACTCATCATCCTTTTTCTTGGATGGTTTAGGAGGAAAAGGCATGGGTTTCTGAACCCATGGTTCTCTTTATTTACCGTGCTTCCTAGCAATAAAGTCTCTGTTATCATAACGTTGATTCTTTGATTGTGGGTTATCAAGATCAACAGAAGGTTCAATTTCTACATCATTATCATTACTAGGTTGATCATCAACATGAACATCATCATTAACATTATCACTAGATTCATGTTCATTAGCAGCTTGTGTTTCAACATCAGAAATACAAATATCATTGGGATTCTCAGGTGTGTCAATAATAGGTTCACTAGAAGCATGCAAAGTCCTATCATTTTTCTTTTTCTTCCTTTTAGAAGGATTAGGTGCATCTACATTAGTTCTCTGAGAATCTTGCTCAATTCTCTTAGGGTGGCCCTCGGGATACAAAGGCTCCTGAGTCATTTTGCCTCCTCTAGTCATAACTCTAACATCATTATCATTCTTCTTACTATTCAATTCATTGAGCAAATCATTCTGAGCCTTAAGCACTTGTTCTACTTGAGTGGTTACCATAGAAGCATGTTTACTAATAAGTTTAAGTTCACCTTTAACACTAGCCATATAATCACTTAAGTGTTCAATCATGAAAGCATTATGTTTCAATTGTCTACCAACATAAGCATTAAAATCTTCTTGCTTAACCATAAAGTTATGAAATTCATCCAAACATTGGCTAGCAAACTTAGTAGGAGGGATTTCAGCTTTATCATATCTATAGAGAGAATTACCTTTACTACCCATGTCAGGTTATCGAGGCCATGTATTTCTTCAATAGGCGGCAACTTAAGACCATGTATTTCTTCAATAGGAGGTAAATTCTTAACGTCTTCAGCTTTAATACCTTTTTCTTTCATAGATTTCTTTGCCTCTTGCATATCTTCAGGACTGAGAAATAGAATACCCCTTTTCCTTGGAGTTGGCTTAGGAGTTGGGTCAGGAAGTGTCCAATTATTTTCACTGGTCAACATATTATTCAATAGAATTTCAGCTTCATCAACAGTTCTTTCCCTGAAAACACAACCAGCACAACTATCCAGGTAATCTCTGGAAGCATCGGTTAGTCCATTATTAAAGATATCAAGTATTTCATTTTTCTTGAGAGGATGATCAGGCAAAGCATTAAGTAATCGGAGAAGCCTCCCCCAAGCTTGTGGGAGATTCTCTTCTTCAATTTGCAAAAAAAAATTTCCCTTAAAGCAGCTTGTTTCTTATGAGTGGGGAAATATTTAGCAGAGAAGTAGTAAATCATATCCTGGGGACTACGCACACAACCAGGATCAAGAGAATTAAATCATATCTTAGCATCACCCATTAATGAGAACGGAAATAGTTTAAGGATATAATAATAGCGAGTTTTCTCATCATTAGTGAACATGGTAGCTATATCATTTAATTTAGTAAGATGTGCCACAACAGTTTCAACTTCATAGCCATAGAAAGAAACAGATTCAACCAAAGTAATTAACTCAGGATCGACAGAGAACTCATAATCCTTATCAGTAACAAAGATAGGTGAAGTAGCATAAGCAGGATCATATTTCATTCTAGCATTCAAAGACTTTTCTTTAAGCTTGGCTAATAATTTCTTAAGATCAGATCTATCATTGCAGGCAAGAAAGTCTCTAGTAGTTTCTTCATCCATAACATAACCCTCAGGCACAACAGGCAATTCATATCTAGGGGGAGAATCTTCATCATGACTTTCATCAATGTTATCAGTTTCAATAATTTCATTCCATCTAGCCCTAGGAAGTTGTTCATCAAGAAATTCACCAAGTGGCACAGTAATATCAAGCATAAAGTAGTTTCATCATAACTATCATGCATAGCAGAAGTGGTATCATCAATAACATGCGACATATTAGAATTAATAGTAGAAGCAGGTTTAGGTGTCGCAAGTTTACTCAAAATAGAAGGTGAATCAAGTGCAGAGCTAGATGAAAGTTCCTTACCTCCCCTCGTAGTAGAGGGAAAAATCTTGGTTCTTTGATCTTTCAAGTTCTTCATAATGATTAGCAAATATAAATCCCAAGTGACTCAAAGAATGGAGCTATGCTCCACGGCAATGGCTCCAGAAAATGTTCTTGATAACCCACAAGTATAGGGGATCGCAACAGTTTTCGAGGGTAGAGTATTCAACCCAAATTTATTGATTTGACACAAGGGGAGCCAAAGAATATTCTCAAGTATTAGCAGCTGAGTTGTCAATTCAACCACACCTAGAAACTTAATATCTGCAGCAAGGTATTTAGTAGCAAAGGAATATGATAGTAGTGGCAATGGTGGCAAAAGGTAACGGTAGCAAAAGTAATATTTTTGGTGTTTTAGAGTGATTGTAACAGTAGCAACGGAAAAGTAAATAATCGAAGAATAATATATGGAAAAGCTCGTAGGCATTGGATCGGTGATAGAGAATTATACCGGATGCGATCGATCATGTAACAGTCATAACCTAGGGTGACATAGAACTAGCTCCAGTTCATCAATGTAATGTAGGCATGTATTCCGAATATAGTCATACGTGCTTACGGAAAAGAACTTGCATGGCATCTTTTGTCCTACCCTGCCGTGGCAGCGGGGTCCTATTGGAAACTAAGGGATATTAAGGCCTCCTTTTAATAGAGTACCGGACCAAAGCATTAACACATAGTGAATACATGAACTCCTTAAACTACGGTCATCACCGGGAGTGGTCCCAATTATTGTCACTTCGGGGTTGCCAGATCATAACACATAGTAGGTGACTATAGACTTGCAAGATAGGATAAAGAACTCTCATATATTGATGAAAACATAATATGTTCAGATCTGAAATCATGGCACTCGGGCCCTCGTGACAAGAATTAAGCATAGCAAAGTCATAGCAACATCAATCTCAGAACACAGTGGATACTAGGGATCAAACCCTAACAAAACTAAATCGATTACATGATAAATCTCAGCCAACCCATCACCGTCCAGCAATCCTATGATGGAATTACTCCTGCACGGCGGTGAGCATCATGAAATTGGTGATGCAGGAAGGTTGATGATGATGATGGCGATGGATTCCCCTCTCCGGAGCCCCGAACGGACTCCAAATCAGCCCTCCCGAGAGAGTTTAGGGCTTGGTGGCGGCTCCGTATGGTAAAACGCGATGAATCCTTCTCCCTGATTTTTTGTCCTCGAAAGTGAATATATGGAGTCAAGGTTGAGGTCGGTGGAGCGTCAGGGGGCCCACGAGGCAGGGGGCGCGCCTAGGTGGGTAGGGCGCGCCCCCACCCTCGTGGACAGATGGAGGCCCCTGATGTGGATTCTTCTTCCCGTATTTTTTATATATTCCAAAATAATTCTCCGTTCATTTTCAGATCATTCCGAGAACTTTTATTTCTGCACAAAAATAACACCATGCCAATTCTGCTGAAAACAGCGTCAGTCCGGGTTAGTTCCATTCAAGTCATGCAAGTTAGAGTCCAAAACAAGGGCAAAAGTGTTTGGAAAAGTAGATACGATGGAGATGTATCAGATGTTTACCCAGGTTCGGGCGCTCTCTATGGAGGTAATACCATACATCCAGCTTGATTGATATTGATGAATATGAGTATTGCAAGAGTTGATCTACCACGAGATCGTAATGGCTAAACCCTAGAGGTCTAGCTTGTATGGCTATAGTAAAGAATCTATCTCCCTCCTCCGGACTAAGTCCTCCGGTTATATAGACACCGGGAGGATCTAGGGTTACACAAGGTCGGTTACAAAGAAAGGAATCTACATGTTTGGTCGCCAAGCTTGCCCTCCATGCCAAGGAGAGTCCCATCCGGACACGAGGCAGACTTCGGTCTTTGTGATCTTCACAGCCCATCAGTCCGGCCCTTGGCTAACAGGCCAGACGCCTGAGGACCCCTTAGTCTAGGACTCCCTCATGCGGTGCTCCTTTCCCTCGGGCGGTTCTTCATCGCGAGCTTGACGACATTCATATTCGCCCATTGCATCTTGACACGGGCGAAGGCCATCCACGCACCTTCTATACAGACCGACCGCTTGACGAGTCAAGTTGAGGGCAGGCATAGACCAGCCGATTCACGAGTCCGAAGTAGCTGCCGGGCATAGCTTCTGCAGGCCACAGCTGGATTATTAAGTCCTTCATGGCCAGTTCGGCCACCCTATGCAGCTCGACCAACTTCTTCAGCTGGTCGCCAAAAGCCACCAAATGTTCGGGCGCAAGATATTGCAACCAGAACAGCTTCTCCGTTGAGCTCCCTTCTTCGGCTCGGAAGAATGCCTCAGCGTCAGAAACACTACGGGGCAGATCTACAAACGCCCCTGGAGAACTCCAAATCCGGGTTAGCATGAGAAATCAATTCTTCACATACTTGCTCTACATAATAAAAACCTTACTCGCCGCAATTTTCTTGGCCTCCTGGATTTCTTGGAGAGCACCCTGGGCCTCGACCCAGGCCTCTTGTGCACTTCGACGAGCCTGGGCAAGTTCGGACTCTTGGTCCACATTCTTGTGCTCCAAAGCCTTGCACTTCTTCACGGTGTCCTGCAGCTCCTGCTGGACCTCGCCAACCCTGGCCTCGTGCTTTCCACGGGCGGCCTGCTCGTTTGCTGCTGTCTTCTGGGCTTCGGCTAGCGCTGCTTTGAGGGTTTCCACCTCGGACGCCGCCCCTACAAATTATCACACGATCAACACAAGCAATTCATATCTTGCTATATTTTAATAGGTCGTTACATACCCTGCTTGTCCGCAAGCTATCTTCTTGCACGACCGAGCTCTTCCTTGGTCTGCTCCAGCCTCTCCTTCAGTCCAGAGACATTGGTAGCATGAGAAGTCGCGGCTAGCAGCGTCGCCTTCTTATTCACAAAGACATATTAAATCAGTCTCCTGCAACAAACTATTTGATCCTCTGTTTCGGCTTTTCTTTCCGAACACCGGACAGAGTCTCAGGGGCTATTATCTATACCGTAACTTTCTTCTCACATAAACGCAGCGCTTACCTCAAAGCTTTTTAGAAGGCTCACGCAGGCTTCGGTCAGTCCGCTCTTCATGGACTGAATATTCCCAATCACCGCACCCATGATGGTATGGTGTTCCTCAACGATGGAAGCGCTTCGCAGCGCCTCCAGTAGAGTATCCGGCGCCTCTGGTTGGATAGAGGTCACTGTTGGGGAACGTAGCAGAAATTCAAAATTTTCTACGCAACACCAAGATCAATCTATGGAGAAACCAGCAACGAGGGGAAGGAGAGTGCATCTACATACCCTTGTAGATCGCTAAGCGGAAGCGTTCAAGAGAACGGGGTTGAAGGAGTCGTACTCGTCGTGATCCAAATCACCGGAGATCCTAGTGCCGAACGGACGGCACCTCCGCGTTCAACACACGTACAGCCCAGTGACGTCTCCCATGCCTTGATCCAGCAAGGAGAGAGGGAGAGGTTCAGGAAGACTCCGTCCAGCAGCAACACGACAGCGTGGTGGTGGTGGAGGAGCGTGGCAATCCTGTAGGGCTTCGCCAAGCACCACGGGAGAGGAGAAGGACCTTGGAGAGGGGGAGGGCTGCGCTAGAACATTGGTGCGGCTGCCCTCCCACCCCCCACATATATATAGGGGTAAGGGAGAGGGGGGGCGGCCCCCTCAAATCCCATCTGAGGAGGGGGCGGCGGCCAAGGGGGGTTGCCTTGCCCCCCAAGGCAAGGGGGGCGCCCCCCCTTTAGGGTTCCCCCAAACCCTAGGCGCATGGGCCCTAGGGGGGAGGCGCCCAGCCCACTAAGGGGCTGGTCCCTATCCACATACAGCCCATAGGGCCCTCCGGGGCAGGTGGACCCTCCCGGTGGACCCCCAGAACCCCTTCGGTGGTCCCGGTACAATACCGGCATCCCCCCGAATTATTCCGGTGACCGTATGATGACTTCCCATATATAAATCTTTACCTCCGGACCATTCCGGAACTCCTCGTGACGTCCGGGATCTCATCCGGGACTCCGAACAACATTCGGTAACCACATACAAACTTCCTTTATAACCCTAGCGTCATCGAACCTTAAGTGTGTAGACCCTACGGGTTCGGGAACCATGCAGACATGACCGAGACGTTCTCCGGTCAATAACCAACAGCGGGATCTGGATACCCACGTCGGTTCCCACATGTTCCACGATGATCTCATCGGATGAACCACGATGTCGAGGATTCGATCAATCCCGTATACAATTCCCTTTGTGCAGCGGTATTGTACTTGCCCGAGATTCGATCGTCGGTATCCCGATACCTTGTTCAATCTCGTTACCGGCAAGTCTCTTTACTCGTTCTGTAACACATCATCCCGTGATCAACTCCTTGGTCACATTGTGCACATTATGATGATGTCCTACCGAGTGGGCCCAGAGATACCTCTCCGTCACACGGAGTGACAAATCCCAGTCTCGATTCGTGCCAACCCAACAGACACTTTCGGAGATACCTGTAGTGTACCTTTATAGCCACCCAAATACGTTGTGACGTTTGGTACACCCAAAGTATTCCTACGGTATCCGGGAGTTGCACAATCTCATGGTCTAAGTAAATGATACTTGACATTAGAAAAGCTTTAGCATACGAACTACACGATCTTTGTGCTAGGCTTAGGATTGGGTCTTGTCCATCACATCATTCTCCTAATGATGTGATCCCGTTATCAACGACATACAATGTCCATGGTTAGGAAACCGTAACCATCTATTGATCAACGAGCTAGTCAACTAGAGGCTTACTAGGGACATGGTGTTGTCTATGTATCCACACATGTATCTGAGTTTCCTATCAATACAATTCTAGCATGGATAATAAACAATTATCATGAACAAGGAAATATAATAATAACCAATTTATTATTGCCTCTAGGGCATATTTCCAACAGTCTCCCACTTGCACTAGAGTCAATAATCCAGTTCACATCGATATGTGATTAACACTCAAGGTCACATCCCCATGTGACTAACACCCAAAGAGTTCTGGGTTTGATCATGTTATGCTTGTGAGAGAGGTTTCAGTCAACGGGTCTGAAACATTCAGATCCGTATGTACTTCGCAAATTTCTATGTCATCTTGTAGATGCAGCTACTACGCTATATTTGGAGCCATTTCAAATAACTGTTCTACTTGGAGCTATTCTAAATTGTTGCTCCATTATACGTATCCGGTATCTCTACTCAGAGCTATCCGGATAGGTGTAAAGCTTGCATCGACGTAACTCTTTACGTCGAACTCTTTATCACCTCCATAACCGAGAAACACATCCTTATTCCTCTAAGGATAATTTAGACCGCTATCTGGTGATCTACTCCTAGATTACCTTTGTACCCTCTTGCCAGATATGTGGCAAGGCACACATCAGGTGTGGTACTCAGCATGGCATACCGTATGGAGCCTATGACAAAATCATAGGGGACGACCTTCATCCTTCCTCTTTCTTCTGCCATGGTCGAGCTTTAAGTCTTAACTTCATACCTTACAACTCAGGCAAGAACTCCTTCTTTGACTGATCCATCTTGAACACCTTCAAGATCATGTCAAGGTATGTGCTCATTTGAAAGTACCATTAAGCGTTTTGATCTATCCTTATAGATCTTGATGCTCAATGTTCAAGTAGCTTAATCCAGGCTTTCCATTGAAAAACACTTTCCAAATAACCCTATATGCTTTCCGGAAATTCTACGTCATTTCTGATCAACAATATGTCAACAACATATACTCATCAGAAATTTTATAGTGCTCCCACTCACTTCTTTGGAAATACAAGTTTCTCATAAACTTTGTATACACCCAAAATCTTTGATCATCTCATCAAAGCATACATTCCAACTCCGAGATGCTTACTCCAGCCCTTAGAAGGATTGCTGGAGCTTTGCATACTTGTTAGCATCTTTCAGGATTGACAAAACCTTCCGGTTGTATCACATACAACCTTTCCTCAAGAAAATCGTCGAGGAAACAATGTTTTGACATCCTATCTGCAAGATTTCATAAATAATGCAGTAATCGCTAATATAATTCCAACAGACTCTTAGCATCGCTACGAGTGAGAAAGTCTCATCGTAGTCAACTCCTTGAACTTGTCGGAAAACATCTAAACAACAAGTCGAGCTTTCTTAATGGTGATACTTACCATCATTGTCCGTCTTCCTTTTAAAATCCATATGTACCTAACAGCCTTACGACCATCAAGTAGTTCTTCCAAAGTCTACACTTTGCTTTCATATATGGATCCTCTCTCGGATTATATGGCCTCGAGCCATTTTGGAATCCAGGCCCACCATCGCTTCTCCATAGCTCGTAGGTTCATTGTTGTCTAGCAACATGACTTCCAAGGCAGGATTACGTACCACTCTGAAGTAGTACGCATCCTTGTCATCCCACGAGGTTTGGTAGTGACTTGATCTGAAGTTTCATGATCACTATCATAAGCTTCCACTTCAATTGGTGTAGGTGCCACAGGAACAACTCCCTGTGCCCTGCCACACAGTAGTTGAAGAGACGGTTCAATAACCTCATCAAGTCTCCACCATCCTCCCACTCAATTCTTTCGAGAGAAACTTTTTCCTCGAGAAAGGACCCGATTCTAGAAACAATCCCTTATTGCTTTCGGATCTGAGACAGGAGGTATACCCAACTGTTTTGGGTGTCCTATGAAGATGCATTTATCCGCTTTGGGTTCGAGCTTATCAGCCTGAAACTTTTTTCACATAAGCGTCGCAGCCCCAAACTTTTAAGAAATGACAGCTTAGGTTTCTCTAAACCATAGTTCATACGGTGTCATCTCATCGGAATTACGTGGTGCCCTTTTTAAAGTGAATGTGGTTGTCTCTAATGCCTAACCCATAAACTATCGTGGTAATTCGATAAGAGACATCATGGTATGCATCATGTCCAATAGGGTGCAGTTATGATGTACGGACACACCATCACACCATGGTGTTCCTGGCTGTATTGGTTGTGAAACAATTTCCACAATGTCTTAATTCTGTGCCAAACTCGTAATACAGATATTCATCTCTACGATCATATCATAGACATTTTATCCTCTTGTCACGACGATGTTCAACTTCACTCTAAAATTACTTGAACCTTTCAATAATTCAGACTTATGTTTCATCAAGTAAATATACTCAGTATCTACTCAAATCATCTGTGAAGTAAGAACATAACGATATCCACTACATGCCTCAGCACTCATTGGACTGCGCACATCAAGATGTATTACTTCCAACAAGTTGCTTTATTGTTCCATTTTACTGAAAACGAGGCTTTTAGTCATCTTGCCCATGTGGTATGATTTGCATGTCTCAAGTGATTCAAAATCAAGTGAGTCCAAACGATCCATCTGTATAGAGTTTCTTCATGCATATCTACCAACAAACATGGTTCGCATGTCTTAATCCTTTCAAAAATGAGTGAGTCCAAAGATCCATCAACATGGAGCTTCTTCATGCGTTTTATACCGATATGACTTAAGTGGCAGTGCCACAAGTAGGTGGTACTATCATTACTATCTTATATCTTTTGGCATGAACATGTGTATCACTACAATCGAGATTCAATAAACCATTCATTTTAGGCGTAAGACCATTGAAGGTATTATTCAAATAAACAGAGTAACCATTATTCTCCTTAAATGAATAACCGTATTGCGATAGACGTAATCCAATCATGTCTATGCTCAACGCAAACACCAAATAACAATTATTTAGGTTTTAATACCAATCTCGATGGTAGAGGGAGCGTACGATATTTGATCAACCTTGGAAATACTTCCAACACATATCGTCATCTCACCTTTTAGCTAGTCTCCATTTATTCCGTAGCCTTTTGTTTCGAGTTACTAACACTTAGCAACCGAACCGGTATCTAATACCTTGGTGCTACTAGGAGTACTAGTAAAGTACACATTATAATGCATATTCAATATACTTCTGTCGACCTTGCCAGCCTTCTCATCTACCAAGTATCTAGGGTGGTTCTGCTTCAGTGACTGTTCTCCATATTACAGAAGCACTTAGTCTCGGGCTTGGGTTCAACTTTGGGTTTCTTCACTAGAACAGCAACTGATTTGTTGTTCCATGAAGTATCCCTTTCTTGCCCTTGCCCTTCTTGAAACTAGTGGTTTTACTAACCATCAACTATTGATGCTCCCTTTTGATTTCTACTTTCGCGGTGTCGCGAATAGCTCAAGGATCATATATATCCCTGATATGTTATAGTTCATCACGAAGCTCTAGTGGCTTGGTGGCAGTGACTTTGGAGAACCATCACTATTTCATATGGAAGATCAACTCCAACTCGATTCAAGCGATTGTTGTACTCAGACAATCTGAGCACAAGCTCAACAATTGAGCTTTTCTCCCTTAGTTTGCAGGTTAAGAAAATCGTCGGAGGTCTTATACCTCTTGACGTGGGCACGAGCCTGAAATCCCAATTTCAGCCCTCAAAACATCTCATATGTTTCGCGACGTTTTAAAACGTCTTCGGTGCCTCAACTCTAAACCGTTTAACTGAACTATCACGTAGTTATCAAAATGTGTATGTCAGATGTTCGCAACATCCACAGATGACGTTCAAGGTTCAGCACACTGAGCGGTGCATTAAGGACATAAGCCTTTTACTGTCTGCATAATTGCTACTATCAACTTTCAACTAAATTTTCTCTAGGAACATATCTAAACAGTAGAACTAAAGCGCGAGCTATGACATAATTTGCGAAGACCTTTTGACTATGTTCAGGATAATTAAGTTCATCTTATGAACTCCCACTTAGATAGACATCCCTCTAGTCATCTAAGTGATTACATGATCCGAGTCAACTAGGCCGTGTCCGATCATCACGTGAGACGGACTAGTCAACATCGGTGAACATCTTCATGTTGATCGTATCTTCTATACGACTCATGTTCGACCTTTCGGTCTTCTGTGTTCCGAGGCCATGTCTGTACATGCTAGGCTCATCAAGTCAACCTAAGTGTTTGCATGTGTAAATCTGTCTTACACCCGTTGTATGTGAACGTTAGAATCTATCACACCCGATCATCACGTGGTGCTTCGAAACAACGAACTGTCGCAACGGTGCACAGTTAGGGGGAACACTTTCTTGAAATTATTATGAGGGATCATCTTATTTACTACCGTCATTCTAAGTAAACAAGATGTAAAAACATGATAAACATCACATGCAATCAAATAATAGTGACATGATATGGCCAATATCATATAACTCCTTTGATCTCCATCTTGGGGCTCCATGATCATCTTGTCACCGGCATGACACCATGATCTCCATCATCATGATCTCCATCATCGTGTATCCATGAAGTTTCTCACCAACTATTACTTCTACTAGTATGGCTAACACATTTAGCAATAAAGTAAAGTAATTTACATGGCGTTTCTCAATGACACGCAGGTCATACAAAAAAATAAAGACAACTCCTATGGCTCCTGCCGGTTGTCATACTCATCGACATGCAAGTCGTGATTCCTATTACAAGAACATGATCAATCTCATACATCACATATCATTCATCACATTCTTCTTGGCCATATCACATCACAAAACACTTGCTGCAAAAACAAGTTAGACGTCCTCTAATTGTTGTTGCAAGTTTTTACGTGGCTGCTATAGGTTTCTAGCAAGAACGTTTCTTACCTACGCCAAAACCACAACGTGAATTGCCAATTTCTATTTACCCTTCATAAGGACCCTATTCATCGAATCCGATCCGACTAAAGTGGGAGAGACAGACACCCGCCAGCCACCTTATGCAACTAGTGCATGTCAGTCGGTGGAACCGGTCTCAGTAAGCGTACGTGTAAGGTTGGTCCGGGCCACTTCATCCCACGATGCCGCCGAATCAAGATAAGACTAGTAACGGCAAGATAATTGACAATATCGACGCCCACAACTACTTTGTGTTCTACTCGTGCATAGTAACTACACATAGACCTAGCTCATGATGCCACTGTTGGGGAACGTAGCAGAAATTCAAAAATTTCTATGCAACACCAAGATCAATCTATGGAGAAACCAGCAACGAGGGGAAGGAGAGTGCATCTACATACCCTTGTAGATCGCTAAGCGGAAGCGTTCAAGAGAACGGGGTTGAAGGAGTCGTACTCGTCGTAATCCAAATCACCGGAGATCCTAGTGCCGAACGGACGGCACCTCCGCGTTCAACACACGTACAGCCCGGTGACGTCTCCCATGCCTTGATCCAGCAAGGAGAGAGGGAGAGGTTGAGGAAGACTCCGTCCAGCAGCAGCACGACGGCGTGGTGGTGGTGGAGGAGCGTGGCAATCCTGCAGGGCTTCGCCAAGCACCACGGGAGAGGAGAAGGACCTTGGAGAGGGGGAGGGCTGCGCCAGAACATTGGTGCGGCTGCCCTCCCACCCCCCACATATATAGGGGTAAGGGAGAGGGGGGCGGCCCCCTCAGATCCCATCTGAGGAGGGGGCGGCGGCCAAGGGGGGTTGCCTTGCCCCCCAAGGCAAGGGGGGCGCCCCCCCCTTTAGGGTTCCCCCAAACCCTAGGCGCATGGGCCCTAGGGGGGAGGCGCCCAGCCCACTAAGGGGCTGGTCCCTATCCACATACAGCCCATAGGGCCCTCCGGGGCAGGTGGACCCTCCCGGTGGACCCCCGGAACCCCTTCGGTGGTCCCGGTACAATACCGGCATCCCCTCGAATTATTTCGGTGACCGTATGATGACTTCCCATATATAAATCTTTACCTCCGGACCATTCCGGAACTCCTCGTGACGTCCAGGATCTCATCCGGGACTCCGAACAACATTTGATAACCACATACAAACTTCCTTTATAACCCTAGCGTCATCGAACCTTAAGTGTGTAGACCCTACGGGTTCGGGAACCATGCAGACATGACCGAGACGTTCTCCGGTCAATAACCAACAACGGGATCTGGATACTGAAAGCACAAGTGCTCCCTAGGTGTAGCGACCAGACCTCAAACAGTCTGATCTTTGTGCTCCGGTGTCATCCCTGGATCAGTAATGCTGACACCACACAGTACTCGGAGGATTTATAGCAGAGTAGCAATCACACACTTATTACATCGAGTGTGTCAAAAGATAACTTATTACAATAAATATGGCTTAAGGCCATCTAATAACGATAACAGCGAAAGGCTTGGAAGATAAGTGAGTCCATCAACTCCAACGGCATCACTGAGTATAGAACCACGACCTAAAACTCTTCAATCGTCGTCTGAAAAGTCTGCAACATTAACGTTGCAGCCCGAGAACGGGTCAGCACATGGAATATGCTGGCAAGATAACACATAGAGAGTAATGGAATGCAACAGCTATACTATATGCATATTTGGCTGGTGGAAAGCTCTATGGTTACAGTTTTTGCGTAAAGCCAATTTTTCCCTACTTCAAAGGAATAAAATTAATTACTATCATGGTGGTTGTTAAACATTGAGAATGGTTGACAGCATCCTCAATCCCAATTAAGTAACATCATTAAAACCCAACAATATTAATTTTAGAGTAACATGTTGAGATTCACATGATAATCCAGGTACTAGATACTCAAAACGTCCATAACCGGGGACACGGCTAATCATGATTAGTTTATACACTCTGCAGAGGTTTGCGCACTTTTCCCCACAAGACTCGATCGCCTCCGTTTGGTTTCTCGCACTACGGGGTGTTTGAGAAACGAATGACCGAGACATAGTCTTTCAAAAGCGCTAGCACCTTACGATCGGGTAGACCGTACCACCTACAACCCCTACATCTGCTAGTCTACCACTGTAAGAGTTCGCACAACTTAGTCAACTATGCCAGAGCCCATAATGGCTTGTGGCTGCACACGGAAGTTTCTAGTATGAAAAATTTCATGATCCCTTTGAGCCTGGGTGGCGGTCCAGAAAAAAAACAGGCAAGTCCTGGTAACCCCAGGTGCCTCAATCCACCCAGATGTGTGTTAGGTTGCCACCTTAGATAAACCCTTAATTAACAATCTCACATCTGTCATGGATTTCACTCACCCAATCCACGTCTACTAGCATAGCATGGCATAATAAGCAAACGTAGAAGTAACTCCCAAAGGTTTGATAATAAACAGGCAATAGGTACTACCTCATCTACATCCCATCCCACAATTTAATTAGATCCTAATCATGCAATGTGTGAGGATTGATCTAATGTAATAAAACTGGGTTGTAGAAAAGGTATGATCAAAGTGTTACTTGCCTTGCTGATGATCCGCGTAACCTAGAGATTCAAAGTAACAGGCGGCGCACTCCGGGTATTCTATCGCAGACAAACAACAAGCATACAATAAGTACTCATCTAAAGCACGGGTAAAACTCAAATAGAAGATCTAACCAGAAAGTTCAACTTAAGAACCCTGGTTGGCAAAAAGAATCAAATCGAACGAAGCAAAAGAAATCAAACGGCGAAAGAAAACAACTTTGTTCTAGTAATCTGGATCTAGGGCAAATTTTACAGCAGCAAAAACTTGTTTAAGTTGATTATTCGGAAAGAGGGTTTCGAGACGAAACTCCAGGCGCTTGAATCGCCTGATTCCGATAAACGAGCGAAAAATTATACTAAAACGAAAATCGGATCAGAAATCGCGATCAGAAAATAACCGCGAAAAATCCGACGAAAAAGAAAAACGACGAACAGAATTTTTTTTACAGCACGGAAAACGGGGCGGCGGCGAACCTCGGGCGGCGCGCGG
>NC_057809.1:213849138-213871945 GCF_018294505.1 Triticum aestivum
GGGCGGCGGCCGCGGCGGCTGGCGGCGGCGGCGGCTAGAGGCGGCGGCGGCTAGGGTTAGGTCAGGGGCGGCTGGGCTCTCCTCTCGGGCCAGGGCGGCGGCTTATATAGCCTCGGCCGGTGGAGTCCAGGCCGAGTACGGCCCAAAGTCGGTTCCGCGCGTTTTTTTTAAATAATTCTGCTCGGAAGAAAAATAAAAAGAAATACTAAACGGACTCCAAAAATCACGAAATAAATTTTGCCGGGTTCCTAAAATCAAGCCCGATAAAGTGAACATTTATCTGGGCCCAAACTACAACTTTGAAAAACGCACATTTTTCCTAAATTCAAATAAAAATACCAAAAAACTCCGAAATAAAACTTATTTGATTTTTTATTAAATCCTCAATATTTCTATATTTTGGGAAAGTCATATTATTCCCTCTCTCATATTTTTCTAATAGAAATAATTGATGATAAAATAAATAAAATCAAATGATCCTGTTTACATAATTTGAGAAAACTCAAATATGTAAATAACGAAATCCCCAACTCTCTCCGTGGGTCCTTGAGTTGCTTAGGATTTTCTAGGATCAAAACCAAAAGCACAATAAAATATGATATGCATGATGACCTAATGTATAACATTCCAAATTGAAAATTTGGGATGTTACAAACCTACCCCCCTTAAGATGAATCTCGCCCTCGAGATTCGGGTTGGCTAGAAAATAGGTGAGGGTGGTCTTTGAGCAAATCTTCCTCTCGCTCCCAGGTGGCTTCATCCTCCGTGTGGTGGCTCCACTGTACTTTACAAAACTTGATAAGCTTGCTGCGAGTGACTCGAATGGCAAACTCGAGGATCTTGACTGGTTTCTCCTCATAGGTCAAATTGTTCTCCAATTGAATTGCTTCCAATGGCACTGTGTCTCTCAAAGGTATGTCAGCCATCTCTGCGTGACACTTCTTCAACTGAGACACGTGAAACACATCATGCACTCCGGCCAATCCTTCTGGCAATTCCAACTTGTAGGCCACTTCTCCCATACGCTCCAAAACTCGATATGGTCCTACAAATCGTGGCGCTAACTTCCCCTTAACTCCAAAACGCTTAATCCCTCGAAGTGGGGATACTCGAAGATAAGCTCTATCTTCGACTTCGTAAACTGTCTCCTTGCGTTTAGAATCTGCGTAGCTCTTCTGCCTGGACTGGGCTACCTTGAGCCTATCGCGAATCAACTTCACCTTCTGTTCAGACTCCTTAATCAAATCTGGTCCAAACAACTGGCGGTCTCCAACTTCGTCCCATGACAATGGTGTCCTGCACCTCCTTTCGTACAAAGCTTCGAAAGGTGCCATCTTCAAACTGGTCTGATAGATGTTATTGTAAGAAAACTCCACATATGGCAAATTATCGTCCCAACTAGATCCATAATCTAGCGCACAAGCTCTCAGCATATCCTCCAAAATCTGATTGACTCTCTCAGTCTGTCCATCTGTCTGCGGATGAAAAGCTGTACTAAATTCTAGCCTAGTACCTAAAGTCTCATGCAACTGCTTCCAGAACTTTGAGGTAAACTGGGTTCCTCTATCCGATACGATACTCCTCGGAACTCCATGCAGGCATACGATTCTGGTCATGTATATCTTTGCCAACTTAGCACTGGTGTAAGTGGTCTTTACTGGGATGAAATGTGCTACCTTCGTCAATCGGTCAACTACAACCCAAATTGAGTCATAGCCTGAACGAGTCCTTGGTAATCCCGTGATAAAATCCATGCCTAGCTTATCCCACTTCCATTCGGGTATCGGAAATGGTTGCAACAATCCTGTTGGCTTCTGATGCTCTGCCTTAACTCTCTGGCATACATCACAAACTGCTACATACTCCGCAATATCCTTTTTCATTCCGGTCCACCAAAAAATATCCTTCAAATCCAAATACATCTTGGTATTTCCTGGGTGAATCAAATACGGTGAATCATGTGCCTCTTGCAGAATCAACTTCCTGATCTCCGGTTTGTTGGGTACGTAAACGCGGTCTTCAAACCATAGGGTGTCGTGCTCATCCTCGCGAAATCCTTTAGCTTTTCCTTTGCTTAGTTTCTCCTTTATAGCGGCAATCTCTTTGTCAGTTTTCTGAGCTTCTCTGATTCTATCCATCAGAGTTGACTAAATTTCCAATGCTGCTACATAGCCTCTTGGAACTATTTCTAAACATAGTTCACGAAGATTTCCTGCTAACTTCTTGGGTATTTCTCCCGTCATTAGTGTATTGACATGACTCTTACGGCTCACTGCATCCGCTACTACATTAGCTTTTCCGGGATGGTAATGCAATTTCATATCATAATCCTTGATGAGCTCCAACCATCTCCTTTGTCTGAGATTCAACTCCTTCTGCGTGAAAATGTACTTCAAACTCTTATGATCCGTGTACACCTCACAATGGTTTCCAATGAGGAAATGTCTCCATGTCTTCAATGCATGCACTATGCCTGCTAACTCCAAATCATGCGTGGCATAATTCAATTCGTGAGGCTTTAGTTGTCGTGAAGCATACGAAACAACTCTTCCTTCCTGCATAAGCACTGCTCCAAGTCCTCGACGTGAAGCGTCACAATACACCTCATAATCCTTGGTTTGATCAGGCAAAATCAACACTGGTGAGGTAACCAAACGTTTCTTCAACTCCTGGAAACTTGCCTCACACTCCTCAGTCCATTTGAACTTAGTATCCTTCTTCAACAACTCCGTCATAGGCTTCGCGATCTTTGAGAAGTTCTCAATAAATCTCCGATAGTATCCTGCGAGTCCAAGAAAACTCCGGATCTCTCCAACTGTTGTTGGTGCTTCCCACTTGTTCACGGTTTCCACTTTAGCGGGATCTACTTGCTATACCTTCTCCAGATATAACGTGTCCGAGGAATCCTACTTCCTTCAACCAAAATTCACATTTGCTGAACTTGGCATATAATTGGTGTTCTCTGAGCTTTCCAAGTACCAAACGCAAATGCTCCTTATGCTCCTCTTCATTCTTCGAATATACCAGGATATCATCAATGAACACTATGACGAACTTATCCAAAAACTCCATAAACACTTTGTTCATCATGTTCATAAAATAGGCAGGCGCGTTAGTCAGTCCAAATGACATAACGGTATACTCATACAGCCCATACCTGGTGGTAAAAGCTGTCTTCGGAATATCCTGTTCTCGAATCTTCAACTGGTGGTATCCTGATCGCAAATCGATCTTGGAAAATACCTTAGCTCCTTGCAATCGATCAAACAGATCGTTGATCATTGGTAGTGGGTACTTGTTCTTGATCGTTACTTCGTTCAATCCTCGATAATCAACAACCATCCTTAACGATCCATCCTTCTTCTCCACTAAAAGTACTGGTGATCCCCAAGGCGAAGAACTTGGGCGAATATATCCCTTATCCAGTAACTCCTTAATCTGCTTCTTAATTTTCACCAAATCTTTTGCTGGCATCCTATATGGTCTCTTTGATATTGGCCCAGTGCCTGGCAATAGCTCAATCAAAACTCAATATCTCTATCCGGTGGCATGCCTGGCAACTCTTCGGGAAATACATCAGGAAAATCCTTTACCACTGGTACTTCCTCCTGCACAACTCCTTTTAGGCAATTTACTTGGGTCCTCTTTGGTACATGCCGGGATACATACTTGATCCTTCTCCCTTCTGGTGTGGTAAGCAAAATTGACTTACTAGCACACTCAATATTCCCTTTATACTTTGATACCAATTCATGCCTAATATCACATCCAATCCTTGTGATTCCAATACTATTAGGTCTGAGGGAAAAACATAGTTACCAATCCTTAATGGTAACCGATCACACCATAGACTTGCCACATACTCTGCTCCTGGCGAGGTTACTAACATGGGTGACCTAAGGGCTTGGGTTGGTAGGTTATACTTATCCACAAATCCCCTTGGTATGTATGAATGCGATGCACCAGTATCAAAAAGAACGAGTGCAATAAATGACTTAACCAAAAACTTACCTATTACTGCATCGGGCTGAACTTCAACCTCCTCCACATTAACGTGGTTCACCTGTCCCCTGTTGAAAGGGTTTGGCTTCTTCCCAGAACTTCCATTGCCATTTTGTCCTTCGGGACAGTCATTTGCATAATGTCCTAGCTTCGAACACTTATAGCAAGTGACATGGCTCAAATCCTTCTTGGCTGGGGTTGATGGGGTGTTGCGGTTCTGTCCATTGCTTCCTCCATTCCCATTCCCATTCTTGGTGCCATTGTGATTGTGCGAGCTACCTACTCCATGGGTATGCTGAAAATGTCCTCCCGGTCTAGGGGTAAAACGAGGCTTCTGCTGAGCTCCTGAATTATACTTTCCTTGTCCATATTTCCTCTTGCGATTCTCAATTTGCTGGTGCTTCCCTTCAATCATAAGATCACGATCTACCAACTCCTGGTAGTTGTTGAAGGTGGCTACCATCAACTGCATACTCAACTCATCATTCAGTCCTTCCAGGAATTTCTCCTGCTTAGCTGCATCCGTAGCAACGTCATCTGGGGCATAACGTGCTAACTTACTAAACTCCTCCACATACTGGCCAACTGTCCGTCCTCCTTGGCGCAAGTTACGAAACTCATGCTTCTTCATGGCCATTGCTCCTGCTGAAACATGGGCAGTACGAAAAGCCTGCTGAAACTGGTCCCATGTGACAGTGTCGACTGGGAAGGTGGCTGTGAAATTCTCCCACCAAGAGGCTGCGGGTCCTTCTAACTGATGTGTGGCAAACTTCACCTTCTCCGTATCTGTGCATCCTGTTGTGGTCAACTCCCTAGCTATCTTGCGGAGCCAATCATCTGCTACTATCGGCTCGGTGCTACTGGAAAACACCGGCGGATTCAGCCTAAGAAAACGGGCTAAGTGGTCAACAGGTGGTGGTGGTGGTGGTGGGTTGTTGTTGGTGTTCCCCTGATTCTGATTCTGAACTAGCAACTGCATCAGGGTGTTCTGCTACTGGATCAACTGGGTGAGCTCCGGCAGAAAGGCAAATCCGGGGTCACGTCTCGGAGGCATCTGAGGGTTTAGAAAAGATGAGATATAAGAATAGAGGGGGTCTAAAGGGAAAACACTACCCATATGCACATGAGGCAAAACAAACAATTCACTTCAATCAATCAAACAAGGACATACAATCGATCTAGCTATCGCAAAAGTGCTCGGACTACTATATTTACATGGTGGACTACTACTACTGATGAGGTGGTCTACTAGAAATATTCTTCGGTTGTAGACTCCATGATATTTGCTCCTGCTTCATCCACATAGTCATCATCACTACTATCTTGTTCCGAGTCGGTGGCGTCAATGATGATGTAGTCTTCCGGGCTAATCTCCTTGGGTTCTTCGTCTTCATCTATTGGTGTCGGGCCTCCCATAAATATTCCAATCTTCTTGATTAGATTGTCATTCTTCTCCACCAATACTTCAATTTCTTCTTCATAACCTTCGCGTGTAGCCTTGAGTTCTTCCTCCAGTTCCTTAATTCTAGTCCTAGCCTTCTTCAGATCTATCATGTCGGCGCACATCTGAATCTCCTATCGTCGAATGTGCTAGTTTAACTCCTGAATAAAAGCTGTAATTGATCTATCCTTCCTGGTGTTGATCATCTCCCAGTGTTCATCTCGGCGCCCATAAATCTGGTAGATAGTATCCTTAAGATCCTTGCGGTAGACTTTTCCAATGCGTCCCATGGCGATGTGAGCTGCCATGCTCTTTCCTAGACTCCAAGTTGGTGCATCAAAAGAAAACTCTATGGGCTCAGTGACTGGCATGAACGTTCTTCCTGGAACTTGAACTTGAATCATCCAGCGCTCTTCTTCAGGTAAAGTGGCGTTGTAGGTTCCCGTGAAGCTTGGTATCCCTATGTTCAGGTATCTAGTGACTTCCTTCAAGTGGCGTCCAAAGGGTGTATCTTCATCTGGTTGTGTGAACTTGTTCCTTGCATCCGCCATCCTAAAGAGTAGAAAAGATGAGAGGTCAGAAAAGAAGAGAGTGAGTAGTGATCTAGGTCTTTAGCTTAGTGGTCGTGTCCTACAGTCAGTGTGTGTTCTGATACCATCTCTGTAGCGACCAGACCTCAAACAGTCTGATCTCTGTGCTCCGGTGTCATCCCTGGATCAGTAATGCTGATACCACACAGTACTCGGAGGATTTATAGCAGAGTAGCAATCACACACTTATTACATCGAGTGTCTCAAAAGAGAACTTATTACAATAAATATGGCTTAAGGCCATCTAATAACGATAACAGCGGAAGGCTTGGAAGATAAGTGAGTCCATCAACTCCAACGGCATCACTGAGTATAGAACCACGACCTAAAACTCTTCAATCGTCGTCTGAAAAGTCTGCAACATTAACGTTACAGCCCGAGAACGGGTCAGCACATGGAATATGCTGGCAAGATAACACATAGAGAGTAATGGAATGCAACAGCTATACTATATGCATATTTGGCTGGTGGAAAGCTCTATGGTTACAGTTTTTGCGTAAAGCCAATTTTTCCCTACTTCAAAGGAATAAAATTAATTACTATCATGGTGGTTGTTAAACATTGAGAATGGTTGACAGCATCCTCAATCCCAATTAAGTAACATCATTAAAACCCAACAATATTAATTTTAGAGTAACATGTTGAGATTCACATGATAATCCAGGTACTAGATACTCAAAACGTCCATAACCGGGGACACGGCTAATCATGATTAGTTTATACACTCTGCAGAGGTTTGCGCACTTTTCCCCATAAGACTCGATCGCCTCCGTTTGGTTTCTCGCACTACGGGGTGTTTGAGAAACGGATGACCGAGACATAGTCTTTCAAAAGCGCTAGCACCTTACGATCGGGTAGACCGTACCACCTACAACCCCTACATCTGCTAGTCTACCACTGTAAGAGTTCGCACAACTTAGTCAACTATGCTAGAGCCCATAATGGCTTGTGGCTGCACACGGAAGTTTCTAGTATGAAAAATCTCATGATCCCTTTGAGCCTGGGTGGCGGTCCAGAAAAAAAACAGGCAAGTCCTGGTAACCCCAGGTGCCTCAATCCACCCAGATGTGTGTTAGGTTGCCATCTTAGATAAACCCTTAATTAACAATCTCACATCTATCATGGATTTCACTCACCCAATCCACGTCTACTAGCATAGCATGGCATAATAAGCAAACGTAGAAGTAACTCCCAAAGGTTTGATAATAAATAGGCAATAGGTACTACCTCATCTACATCCCATCCCACAATTTAATTAGATCCTAATCATGCAATGTGTAAGGATTGATCTAATGCAATAAAACTGGGTTGTAGAAAAGGTATGATCAAAGTGTTACTTGTCTTGCTGATGATCCGCGTAACCTAGAGATTCGAAGTAACAGGCGGCGCACTCCGGGTATTCTATCGCAGACAAACAACAAGCATACAATAACTACTCATCTAAAGCACAGGTAAAACTCAAATAGAAGATCTAACCAGAAAGTTCAACTTAAGAACCCTGGTTGGCAAAAAGAATCAAATCGAACGAAGCAAAAGAAATCAAACGGCGAAAGAAAACAACTTCATTCTAGTAATCTGGATCTAGGGCAAATTTTACAATAGCAAAAACTTGTTTAAGTTGATTATTCGGAAAGAGGGTTTCGAGATGAAACTCCAGGCGCTTGAATCGCCTGATTCCGATAAACGAGCGAAAAGTTATACTAAAACGAAAATCGGATCAGAAATCGCGATCAGAAAATAACCGCAAAAAATCCGACGAAAAAGAAAAACGACGAACAGAATTTATTTTTTTATAGCACGGAAAATGGGGCGGCGGCGAACCTCGGGCGGCGCGCTGCTCCGGCGAGTCGGCGGCGGCGGCTGGCGGCGGCGGCGGCTAGGGTTAGGTCATGGGCGGCTGGGCTCTCCTCTCGGGCCGGGGCGGCGGCTTATATAGCCTCGGCCGGCGGAGTCCAGGCCGAGTACGGCCCAAAGTCGGTTCCGCGCGTTTTTTTAAAATAATTCCGCTCGGAAAAAAATAAAAAGAAATACTAAACGGACTCCAAAAATCACGAAATAAATTTTGCCGGGTTCCTAAAATCAAGCCCGATAAAGTGAACATTTATCTGGGCCCAAACTACAATTTTGAAAAACGCGCATTTTTCCTAAATTCAAATAAAAATACCGAAAAACTCCGAAATAAAACTTATTTGATTTTTTATTAAATCCTCAATATTTCTATATTTTGGGAAAGTCATTTTATTCCCTCTCTCATATTTTTGTAATAGAAATAATTGATGATAAAATAAATAAAATCAAATGATCCTGTTTACATAATTTGAGAAAACTCAAATATGTAAATAACGAAATCCCCAACTCTCTCCGTGGGTCCTTGAGTTGCTTAAGATTTTCTAGGATCAAAACCAAAAGCACAATAAAATATGATATGCATGATGACCTAATGTATAACATTTCAAATTGAAAATTTGGGATGTTACACTAGGTGGTTTTGATAACTGATGACAACATATCTCTTGTTGGACTAACATTTCTATCTAGCATGTTTCAGATAAGTTCAACAATGGAGTGGCATGGACTAAAGGTTGTGGGAACTCCTTCAAGATGCTAAGGACAAAGGATTGGCTAAAGCTTCAAGCTCAAGACTCTTCATTTTACATTTTAGTGATCCAAGATCACATTGAGTCCATAGGAAAAGCCAATACTATCAAGGAGGGATGAGGTGTTGCTTAATGAGCCTCTTGCTTCATGTGCTTAATGATATGCTCCAAAATCCTCAGCTACTTTCCCACTTCCACAAATGACCTAAACCCTAAGCCAAACTCGGACCTACCGATTCTTTCTATCCGGCGCCACCGAGTTTCACTTGTCATAAGCCACTGCCAAACCCTAGCAATTCGGTTCTACCGATTGGGATCTCGGTCTCACCGAGATGGGCTTGCAAACTCTCTGTTACCTATTGCAATATTTTCTATCCCACCGAGATATGCAATCGGTCCCACCGAGATTGCAATGTAAATTCAGTGTTTCCTTTTTGTAACTTTTCGGTCTCACCGAAAGAGCAAATCGGTCCCACCGAGTTTGCCTGACCAACTCTCTGGTTAGCTAATTACCAAAATCGGTCTCACCGAGTTTGTGTAATCGGTCTCACCGAGATTACGTTATGCCCAAACCCTAACCATATCGGTCCTACCGAGTTGCATGTCAGTCCCACCGAAAATCTCTAACGGTCACTAGGTTTACCTTTTCGGTCCGACCGAGTTTGTTGATTCGGTCCCACCGAGATTGGAAAACTGTGTGTAACGGTTGGATTTTGTGTGGAGGCTATATATACCCCTCCACCTCCTCTTCATTCGTGGAGAGAGCCATCAGACTAAGCCTACACTTCCAGCATCCTATTTCTGAGAGAGAACTACCTACTCATGTGTTGAGGCCAAGATATTCCATTCCTACCATATGAATCTTGTTCTCTAGCTTTCCCCAAGTTGCTTTCCACTCAAACCTTCTTTCCACCAGATCCAAATCCTATGAGAGAGAGTTGAGTGTTGGGGAGACTATCATTTGAAGCACAAGAGCAAGGAGTTCATTACCTACACACTATTTGTTACTTCTTGGAGAGTGGTGTCTCCTAGATTGGCTAGGTGTCACTTGGGAGCCTCCGACAAGATTGTGGAGTTGAACCAAGGAGTTTGTGAGGGCAAGGAGATCACCTACTTCGTGAAGATCTACCGCTAGTGAGGCAAGTCCTTCATGGGCGATGGCCATGGTGGGATAGACAAGGTTGCTACTTCGTGGACCCTTTGTGGGTGGTTGCTTCTTCGTGGACCCTTCGTGGGTGGAGCCCTCCGTGGACTCGCGCAACCGTTACCCTTCATGGGTGGAGCCCTCCGTGGACTCGCGCAACCGTTACCCTTCGTGGGTTGAAGTCTCCATTAACGTGGATGTAGGATAGCACCACCTATCCGAACCACGGGAAAAACATCCGTGTCTCGAATTGCGTTTGAATTCTCCAAACCCTTCCCCTTACATTCTTGCAAGTTGCATGCTTTACATTCCGCTGCTCATATACTCTTTGCATGCTTGCTTGATATGTATTGTGTATGTTGAAATTATGCCTAAACCCCACTTAAACCGAAAAAGCTTAAAAATTGCAACTTTAGCATTAAGTGTCTAATCACCCCCCCTCTAGACACATCTACTTCAAGATCCTACAAGTGGTATCAGAGCTTTGGTCTCCATTTCCTTGGTTTAATCACCATTGGAGGAAAATGGATGTGTCTACCTTAGGGAGTCTTAGACATAGAGTGCCTATTCTTGATGGAGAGTATTTTCATGAGTGGAAAAATGAGATGCTTGTAATTTTCAATCAATATCATTTGAACAAGTATATTGCTAGCCCTTGTGCACCTCATATTGATCCTTTGCATCCTACCCTGGATGAAGATATTGACATGATTCGCAATCTTAGAACTATTGAGCTCATCATTAGAGGATTGCCCAAAAATTTGATTGCTAGTTTGCCTACTCTTAATTGTGCCCATACTATATGGAAATTTCTTGAGGAACGATTTCCCGATCATTCCTTGAAAACTTTGGATGAAATTCTCCATAAATCTATTGCCTTGAGTAAGATGAACTCTAGTGATCCTAGTTTTGGTAATTGTCTATTTGAACTTACCAATCTTAAGCATGCTAAAGGAGATGTTGGAATCATTAGTGATATCATATTCGAAGCTATAAGAATTCATAAAAGTGACCACTTTGATGATCATTTATCTAATGAATTACCCTCTCTAGGAAATGATGAGTCACAAGATCATGATGAACATGGATACTATGATGATGATGATGATAGTGACTTCGATCTTGATGATGCAATGAGACATTTTGGTCTTATGGCAAATCTTCGGGGATATGAATCAGGAGGAAAGGAATGGGTTCTTGATAGTGGATGTACTGATCATATGACCGGAGATGAAGAGATGTTTCGTGAGCTTGCTGAAAATGACGGCCCTCGAAAATATGTCACCTTTGGTGATAATTCAAAGAGTAAAGTGGTTGGCCTTGGTAAGGTGGCCATCTCACATGATAGTTCCATTCAAAATGTCATGCTCGTTGAATCTCTTGGCTACAACTTACTTTCAGTATCTAGACTTGCTGATTTCGGTTTGAATGTCCTATTTACTGAGGTAGATTGCCAAGTATTTCATCGAGACAATCATAAAATGGTCTTTACGGGTATGCGTAGAGGTGATCTTTACATTGTCGATTTCTCTAAAAAGGCACAACCTAAAACTTGCTTTGTTGCTAAATCCTCAAAAGGTTGGTTGTGGCATAGACGACTAGGTCACGTTGGCATGAGAAACCTTGACAAGCTTATTAAAGGGAATCATATCCTTGGAGTTAACGATGTTATATTTGATAAGGATAGACTTTGCAGTGCTTGTCAAGCAGGTAAACAGGTTGGAGTAAGGCATCCCGTGAAGAACATCATGACCACAAGAAGGCCACTCGAGCTACTTCATATGGATCTTTTTGGTCCCAACGCCTACAAGAGTCTCGGTGGAAATTCTTTTGGTCTAGTTATAGTTGATGATTTTTCAAGATTTACGTGGGTGTTCTTTCTTAATGACAAGTCGCAGGTCCAGAAGATCTTCAGAAACTTCGCTAGGAAGGCCCAAAATCAGTTTGACGTGAAGATCAAGAAGGTTCGGAGTGACAACGGAACGGAGTTCAAGAACGCAAATGTGGACACCTTTCTTGACGAAGAAGGGATTTCACACGAGTTCTTGGCTACGTACACACCTCAACAAAATGGAGTTGTTGAGAGGAAGAACCGGACGCTCATCGAAATGGCAAGAACGATGCTTGATGAATACAAGACGCCGAAGCACTTTTGGGCAGAAGCGGTTGAGACAGCTTGTCACGCAACAAATCGCTTATATCTTCACAAGCTACTCGGCAAGACGGCATACGAGCTTCTCACCGGTAACAAACCCCAAGTTGGATACTTTCGAGTATTCGGCTCAAAGTGCTACATTCTTGATAAGCATCATCGTTCAAAGTTTGCTCCTAAATCTCATGAAGGTTTTCTACTTGGTTATGGCTCAAACTCTCACACTTACCGTGTCTACAACAATTTCACCCGAAAGGTTGAAGAGACGGTAGATGTGAAGTTTGATGAATCTAATGGCTCGCAAGTAGAGCAATTGCCAATTGATGTAGGAGACAAAGACCCTTCAGAAGCAATCCAAGACTTGTCCATTGGCAAAATTCGTCCAACGGAGGTGAAGGAGAGTACTTCATCCGTCCAAGTGGAAGCTTCTACTTCACGACAAGGTGAACCAAGAATTGACACGGAAGCATCCACAAGTGGGACACACCAAGATGAAGAAAACGAGGAAATACATCAAGACGAACATCAACAACCTCCTTCTCCACCACGACAAGAGAACGACAACGTCAACAATGAAGAAGACCAAGAAGAAGAACAAGATGAAGAAGATGTTCAACAAAGACCCAAGCAAAAGCTCTCACGAGTTCAAGCAAGAATTGCCAAAGATCATCCCGTCGAGCAAATCTTCAATGATATACAAACCGGGAGAATCACTCGCTCAAAAACTCGTTTAACTAACTTTTGTGAAAACTATTCATTCATCTCTAGCATTGAACCTATGAAGGTTGAAGAAGCATTGGAAGATCCGGATTGGATAAACGCTATGCATGAAGAGCTACACAATTTTGAGAGAAACCAAGTTTGGACACTGGTTGAGAAGCCCGACAACAACCACAACATCATTGGTACCAAATGGGTGTTTCGCAACAAGCAAGATGAAGATGGACAAGTGGTTCGCAACAAAGCACGTCTCGTCGCCCAAGGGTACACACAAGTCGAAGGTATGGACTATGGTGAGACATATGCTCCCGTTGCTAGACTTGAGTCCATTCGCATCTTACTTGCCTATGCTAATCACCATAATATCACCTTGTACCAAATGGACATTAAAAGTGCTTTTCTAAATGGTGAAATAGAGGAGGAAGTTTATGTCAAACAACCTCCCGGCTTTATCAATCCTAAGAAACCAAATCATGTTTACAAACTTCACAAAGCTTTTTATGGTCTTAAACAAGCTCCTAGAGCATGGTATAAATGCTTGACCAAGTTCCTTACTACAAGTGGTTTTGAAATTGGTAAAATTGATTCTACTCTTTTTACTAAAAGGGTTAATGGAGAACTATTTGTATGCCAAATTTATGTCGATGATATCATATATGGTTCAACTAACCCTCTCTTTAGTGAAAAGTTTGGAAAGCTAATGTCAGAGAAGTTTGAGATGTCTATGATGAGTGAACTCAAATTCTTTCTCGGATTGCAAATCAAGAAAACTAAGGAAGGTACATTTGTCTCTCAAACAAAGTACATCAAGGACTTATTCAAGAAGTTCAATATGCAAGAATGCAAAGGTATGTCTACACCCATGCCTACTAGTGGACATAATTATTTAACCAAAGATGGTGAACCGGTTGATCAAAAGGTTTATCGCTCTATGATTGGTTCATTGTTATACATATGTGCTTCACGTCCCGATATTATGCTAAGTGTGTGCATGTGTGCACGATATCAAGCTGCTCCTAAAGAATGTCATCTTAAGGCTGTGAAAAGGATAGTGAGATATTTAATCCATACACCAAATTTTGGCATTTGGTATCCTAAGAGGTCTTCTTTTGATCTTGTTGGCTATTCCGACTCGGATTATGCTGGAGACAAGGTTGATAGAAAGTCCACTTCGGGTACTTGTCAATTTCTTGGTAGATCTCTTGTGTCTTGGTCTTCCAAGAAACAAAACTCGGTATCCTTATCCACCGCTGAAGCGGAATACATTGCCGCTGGTTCCTGTTGTGCTCAATTACTTTGGATGACCCAAACTCTTAAAGATTATGGGATTTATGTGAAACATGTTCCACTACTTTGTGACAATGAAAGTGCTATCAAAATTGGTCATAATCCTATACAACATTCTCGAACTAAGCATATTGAAGTTCGTCATCATTTCATTCGAGATCATGTTGCTAAGGGTGACATTAACCTTAAGCACGTTCGCACCGATAAGCAATTAGCGGATATATTTAAACCACTTGATGAGAAAGTGTTTTGCAGGTTGAGAGGAGAATTGAACATCGTTGATGCTTCGAACTTGGAGTAGAAACTCCATTGGACACATGCAAGACATGAGCTTATGACTAATCCATGATATATCTCTTATGATAACTATCTTATGTCTTGGATATATTTGCACCTTGTATGTTGTCTAACCCATGTAGGTGCTTGGTTGAATCTAATTCCATGAGATTGCGACTCACTCACATCTTGAGCAATCTCTACATCACCAAGACTCTACACAATGGTGGTTGAAGACAAGGAAGCACAAAACCATTCAAACATATCCTTCGACAAATTCTATGTTGAGCTTCATGATTGTCATTTTTGGATACACAAGTGCTCTTCCTTGCAAAGAACTAACCCATGTAGGTAGATGAACTCAAACTCCAAGTGGTGCTCCCAACTCTTGATGAGCTACATCAACCTTAGCACCCACACAAGTTCAACTACATGAGCAAGAACCACACCACCACCCAAGGTATGTTATTCCATCTTAGAGAAGCTTTACTCCAAGACATGAGTCAAAGCAACTCAACAAGATGTGAATACATCAAGATGCTTAAACGAAAAATGGTAACCCCATTTTGAGCTTAAACGATGAGTATGACCTATGATCAAGTGTTCTCACTTGACTCCTAAGTCAATATACTCTAACATAGGTGACTATGTCACCGCCCAACTCTAGATGAAGTTCTCTTGTGTTATTTTCTGTGTTATTGCATTTGTCTCATGCATGTTTAGTTTCTTTCTCTTTTTCAAAAACAAAAAAAAAAACTTCATCTAGATCTTTCAGTTTCTTCTCTTTTCTCCTTGTTTTTGTTTTGCATTTTCTGCATTTAATTCCTTGCAAATCCTTCAGGTAATTCATTGCAAATCTTTGTGAGATCCTACATGTCTAGTGAGCCGAGGTGACAAGTGTTTTTCTCTGTGTGAACTTGGTTTCACCAACTTGTAATTTTCGGTCCAACCGAATCTTTTCGGTGCCACCGAAACATACCACTCGGTGCCACCGACTTCGCAACAGGAAAAACAGTTTGTCACTTGTTCTATATTTTTTTCTGATCCAGCTCTACTCAATGAATCTTGTCCTCTACAAGCATCATAGTTTTATCCATTGCTTTGTGCTGAGTCTCAAGGACCAAACCTATACGACAGATTCCAGAAAGGCCTTCTTGGAAATTGATGTCAAAGGGGGAGAGAGAGATCACATCAAAGCTTGTAGGAGAGAGAGATCACATCAAGGGAGAGAAAAAGTCTCAAGGACCAAACCTACAAGAGAAAGTATTAAGGGGGAGAAAGAGATTTCCAGGGGGAGAGAAAATACTCAAGGATCCCAGATGCTTGATGTTCAAGAGGAGAGATATCACATGTCTTTTTAGGGGAAAGACATGTTCATATGTATTTTTCAGCTCTGATTTTCTGTTTCCTATCTTCTCCCAATATCCCATGTAAGATTCAGGGGGAGCAAGACACCTAAGGAAAAGAAATCAGTCAAATTCATTGCATATCTTTACTCTTGGGGACATGTTAAATCCAATGTGGTACCTTGTACTCACTCTCTACATGTCATCCCAGTCTTGGTATTCTTGTGGTTTCTTTTGTTTGCTCTGGCTAGTGGATGTACCTGTGTTATCTAACTTTGTTTGTGCAGGTTTATTCCATCCTAAGCCAACTCAAAGACTACAAGGTAAGTGTATGCATCAAAATCATGAGTATGAGAAATTCTTGCTTATGTACATACTGTTTGCAAGAAGGACTCATGAGCATGAAGGTATTTTCCTTGATAATCTTTTGCTCTAATGCATATGGCCAAGATACATGTAACACATTGCCTACTCTGTCATGGTTATGCTCTCACATGCCTCAATATTTCATATTTACATGAGTGCATACATGTAGGGGGAGCCTATGCTTGTTACATGTCCTTCCAAAGCGTTACTTGTTGTTCTTTATATCTTTATCTAAAGCTTTGATGTATGTTGCCATCAATTACCAAAAAGGGGGAGATTGAAAGCACAAGTGCTCCCTAGGTGGTTTTGATAACTGATGACAACATATCTCTTGTTGGACTAACATTTCTATCTAGCATGTTTCAGATAAGTTCAACAATGGAGTGGCATGGACTAAAGGTTGTGGGAACTCCTTCAAGATGCTAAGGACAAAGGATTGGCTAAAGCTTCAAGCTCAAGACTCTTCATTTTACATTTTAGTGATCCAAGATCACATTGAGTCCATAGGAAAAGCCAATACTATCAAGGAGGGATGAGGTGTTGCTTAATGAGCCTCTTGCTTCATGTGCTTAATGATATGCTCCAAAATCCTCAGCTACTTTCCCACTTCCACAAATGACCTAAACCCTAAGCCAAACTCGGACCTACCGATTCTTTCTATCTGGCGCCACTGAGTTTCACTTGTCATAAGCCACTGCCAAACCCTAGCAATTCGGTTCTACCGATTGGGATCTCGGTCTCACCGAGATGGGCTTGCAAACTCTCTGTTACCTATTGCAATATTTTCTATCCCACCGAGATATGCAATCGGTCCCACCGAGATTGCAATGTAAATTCAGTGTTTCCTTTTTGTAACTTTTCGGTCTCACCGAAAGAGCAAATCGGTCCCACCGAGTTTGCCTGACCAACTCTCTGGTTAGCTAATTACCAAAATCGGTCTCACCGAGTTTGTGTAATCGGTCTCACCGAGATTACGTTATGCCCAAACCCTAACCATATCGGTCCTACCGAGTTGCATGTCAGTCCCACCGAAAATCTCTAACGGTCACTAGGTTTACCTTTTCGGTCCGACCAAGTTTGTTGATTCGGTCCCACCGAGATTGGAAAACTGTGTGTAACGGTTGGATTTTGTGTGGAGGCTATATATACCCCTCCACCTCCTCTTCATTCGTGGAGAGAGCCATCAGACTAAGCCTACACTTCCAGCATCCTATTTCTGAGAGAGAACTACCTACTCATGTGTTGAGGCCAAGATATTCCATTCCTACCATATGAATCTTGATCTCTAGCTTTCCCCAAGTTGCTTTCCACTCAAACCTTCTTTCCACCAGATCCAAATCCTATGAGAGAGAGTTGAGTGTTGGGGAGACTATCATTTGAAGCACAAGAGCAAGGAGTTCATTACCTACACACATTTGTTACTTCTTGGAGAGTGGTGTCTCCTAGATTGGCTAGGTGTCACTTGGGAGCCTCCGACAAGATTGTGGAGTTGAACCAAGGAGTTTGTGAGGGCAAGGAGATCGCCTACTTCGTGAAGATCTACCGCTAGTGAGGCAAGTCCTTCGTGGGCGATGGCCATGGTGGGATAGACAAGGTTGCTACTTCGTGGACCCTTTGTGGGTGGTTGCTTCCTCGTGGACCCTTCGTGGGTGGAGCCCTCCGTGGACTCGCGCAACCGTTACCCTTCATGGGTGGAGCCCTCCGTGGACTCGCGCAACCGTTACCCTTCATGGGTTGAAGTCTCCATCAACGTGGATGTAGGATAGCACCACCTATCCGAACCACGGGAAAAACATCCGTGTCTCGAATTGCGTTTGAATTCTCCAAACCCTTCCCCTTACATTCTTGCAAGTTGCATGCTTTACATTCCGCTGCTCATATACTCTTTGCATGCTTGCTTGATATGTATTGTGCATGTTGAAATTATGCCTAAACCCCACTTAAACCGAAAAAGCTTAAAAATTGCAACTTCAGCATTAAGTGTCTAATCACCCCCCCCTCTAGACACATCTACTTCAAGATCCTACAGATACCCATGTTGGTTCCCACATGTTCCACGATGATCTCATCGGATGAACCACGATGTCGAGGATTCGATCAATCCCGTATACAATTCCCTTTGTGCAACGGTATTGTACTTGCCCGAGATTCGATCGTCGGTATCCCGATACCTTGTTCAATCTCGTTACCGGCAAGTCTCTTTACTCGTTCCGTAACACATCATCCCGTGATCAACTCCTTGGTCACATTGTCCACATTATGATGATGTCCTACCGAGTGGGCCCAGAGATACCTCTCCGTCACACGGAGTGACAAATCCCAGTCTCGATTCGTGCCAACCCAACAGACACTTTCGGAGATACCTGTAGTGTACCTTTATAGCCACCCAAATACGTTGTGACGTTTGGCACACCCAAAGTATTCCTACGGTATCTGGGAGTTGCACAATCTCATGGTCTAAGGAAATGATACTTGACATTAGAAAAGCTTTAGCATACGAACTACATGATCTTTGTGCTAGGCTTAGGATTGGGTCTTGTTCATCACATCATTCTCCTAATGATGTGATCCCGTTATCAACGACATCCAATGTCCATGGTTAGGAAACCGTAACCATCTATTGATCAATGAGCTAGTCAACTAGAGGCTTACTAGGGACATGGTGTTGTCTATGTATCCACACATGTATCTGAGTTTCCTATCAATACAATTCTAGCATGGATAATAAACAATTATCATGAATAAGGAAATATAATAATAACCAATTTATTATTGCCTCTAGGGCATATTTCCAACAGTCACCGGTGGAATGGGCACACCTCCTTCCAATGAAGGAGGCTGCTGGCCGGATTCCGAAGCCGTATAGGTCTCCGGGACCATATTCGGCTGGGGGCCGAATTGGACATAGCCCCCACCGCAGTTCTCCATGGGGATCTTCTCCCCCATGTGTTCGGCAGCCGATGTCTCGCTCTCTAGCATCGTCTGGACGACCTCCTGCGTCTCTCCTTGGCCGGGGGTCCTTCGGGACAACACCTCGGCATCGTCCATAGCCTTGGGAAAGGAGGCCGTTGGAAGGGACCCGCTATCCATCACTTTCAGATCCAGCGAGTTCCCCATAGACGAGGATCGCTCGAGGGCGAAGCGAGCCAGACTGCAAATGCATGATTCATCATGTTAGAGTTATTAGGTGAAAAAGGAGGATGTATGGATACTTTAGAGTCTTCGGATACTATCGATGTCACGAGCGGAGCTATCAACGAGGGAAGCCTTTCCCTTCTTGGACGCTCCGCCTCCAGATCTATGGAGGTCACCCTCTTCTTCCCCCTTGGGGAGGGGGAAGTTTCTTTCTTCCTCCCCTTCCTCCTCCTCGTCGTCTTCGGCGACGGAGCGAGTTTCGGCATCTTCAGACGCCACGTCCGAAGTAACCTTGGGACGGAGGCCTCCTCTGGTCCCCTTGGCCTTCTTTTTGGCACTACAAGAAATATGTCAACTAGTGACCTTCTATCAGTGATCCTGGAAGAATTGGTCATAGATCTACGACCATTTGAGATCAATTGGTCAAAAGTTGTTCGGGGGTCTCCAAAACCTCAACTATATCGACCATTTTGGTCAGAAAGGTCGTAATTTCCCTACACGAAATGGTCATAAAGCAGACAAACTGGTCTGCTGCCTTATTTCTAGCTGATCACGATCAATATAGATGGTCATAACCTTGTAAATTGTGGTGTATTGCTATGACTAGGCGCCACCTCGTCAGTTTTGCCTATGTGTCATGTCCATGTGTCAATTTTTGCCCTAGGTTGTGAAGCAACCTATATTTCTGTCATTCCCAAAATTCCCAAAAAAATCTCATAAATTCTTTGGGTCATATCTTCGTCAAATATGTAAAAATCCTTCCTTGCCTAGTTCAAAAATAATTCAACAATGTTCATTTTCCTATTCTGTTCAGAACATCACTTTATGAAGGAAGTGCTATTTATATATTCTTGATTGCCCTCAAAATTTTTGGGCACTCTTTCCTATCCAAATCATTGCCTCATGACAAAATTTAGCTCCATTTGCCTAGTAAATCTTCCTTGGCAAATTTCCATAGTTTTTGTCCACCTAGAAGAATTGTGAAGGAAGTACCATTTTTATATATCCAACTTACATGAAATTTGTAAAGTTCCTTCATATGCCCAGATTATCACCCTCCTCCAAATTGCAGCTCAGTCAAATCATTTATATGACCCCAGGTTCAATTTATATTTTATGGCCAGATTGGCACGTTGCAAAGCAAGTGTTATCTAGACCCCTCCTATTACCCTAAAACTTTTTGGATTCTCTTCCATACCCAAATCATTGCCACATGATAATATTCAGCTCCATTTTCCTGGTAAATCTTTCTCAGGAAATTTCCAAAGTTTCTATCATGAGAGAAGCTTTGTGAAGTAAGTACTAGCTAGGCTTACCCAAATTATCTGAAAATTTACCAGGGCATGACCATGCCTATATAACTTACCTACACCAAATTTGAGCTCATTTCATTTATCCAATTTCTCTCGCTAATTTTCCTAAATTTCTGTGTAGAGAAGAGCATTGTGAAGGAAGTACCACTTTGGCATGTCCAAATGGTATCGATTTTCTACAGTGCTTTCCTATGCCCAAATAACCATCCTCCACCAAATTTCAGCTCAATCCATTCATTATTTTGAGCCCAGCTTCAACATTCATATTTTTGTCCAGTGTGGTACTTTGCAAAGCAAGTACCACCTAGGCTACTCCTTTTGAGCTGAAAATTTGTGAAGACAGTCTTCTTAGTAGGTGATCGTCCTCAGCCAAAACACACGCCAATTGGCCATGTGCATTTCTCGTACCACTAATCAAACACTTGGCTGCTAATTCATATTTGAGCGTAGTTCGGTCTCCTCGTGAGAAACTTCTGGTGTAATTTTATTCCTAGCACCTACCTGGGGAGTGCCCAACCCACTAGACATGCCTAGGCCACCCAGAACGTATGTTAACGCCACAGTCATGCGGTGACCATGCGGCGGGCATGCGACTTTACGTGCTTTGGAGTTGGGGCCCTCGGCTACCGTCCAAACTCGATGTATCGCCACCAAACCATGTATTTCTGATTAAATAGATACTTATGTAACTAGAAATGATTTTTGGAAAAAATAAAAAGCAAACTATAAGGCGGCTGTAGTTCAAATTTGACCCATTTCCTCGTGAATCGGCAGAAATTTGTCTTTTTCATGAGAGGTGGATAAAAACTTTTGACACCCAACCATTTTGTCAACTATGCATTAAATATGTCCTAGTATTTTATAAAATTGATTTGGTTCAAATTTGCAACAAATATATGGTAGGTCCTTCACAAAAAAACTCATTTTAGGCACTCAAAAAATGGAAAATTGATTTTTCGTCCAAAGAAAATGAAAACTCCCTTAGGCAACATTGTTTGCCATTCCAATATGCACCCTTGTGCAAAATATGAAATTATTTGAGCAAACTATGCCATGAATGTGGCCATAAGATTGATCATTTGGCTTCAAAGCCATGAATCTTCACAAATGATAGCTCATTTCTGAGAACACTTTTTTAAAAGAATTGCCATATTACAACTTTATTATTTTTCCTGATAACTTGGTCACATGTAACGACACAATGCTAAGATTTTCCAATTTTTTGATTTTTTTTGAATTTTTTATGCATGTTTCAAAATGCGGTCAAAACAGTGGAATTGACCGTTCCTAGCTAGTGGTTGAATCTTGATTTTTTCTTGTTGTTTCTTTGATTAAATAGATACTTTTATACCTAAAGTGATTTTTGGAAAAAATAAATAGCAAACTATGAGGCAGCCGCAGTTCAAATTTGACCCGCTTCTTGCTGAATCGGCGGAAATTTGTCTTTTTCACGAGAGGTGGATAAAAGCTTTTGACACCCAACCATTTGGTCAATTGTGCATTAAATATGGCCTAATATTTTTATAGAAATGGTGTGGTCCAATTTTGCAATAAATATATGGTAGGTCCTTCACAAAAAAACTCATTTTGGGCATTCAAAAAATGAAAAATGGTTTTTTTCGTCAAAAGAAAAAGGAAATTTTCTTAGGCAACATTGTTTGCCATTCCAAAATGCACCCTTGTGCACAATATGTGATCATTTGAAACAAAGTTTTAGTAGGTTCTTCAAAATAAAACCATTTCGGAGACTCGAAAAATAGAAAATGCCTTTTTTGCAATGAAAATGAAAACTTCCCGGATCAACACCATTTGTCATCCCAAGATACACACATATGCACAATATTCATTCATTTTAACAAACTATTAGTGGTTAATATGTTGAATGCTTGCCCTAAGTAAGAGGGTAAAAAACTATAAGAGAAACAAAAAGGAAAAACAAAATTACATAAGCTTAATTCTCATTCGTGGAATCCGTTGTGGCATGGATCGATGACATGGCAAACATCCGTCCGTCCATCCATCCAACCCACCGCAGCAAACCCAACTCTCTCTCGCGCGCAAACCCCGCACAACCCCTCGTGCCCTCCTCTCCCTCTCTCTCTCTCTCAGGAACCCTAGCACTCCACTCCTCCCTTGCCGCCGCCACCTCCGGCGCTCGGTCCTGGCGACCTCAGGCGGGAATCGAAGACCGCTGTCCGGCGAGATCCGGCCCGCGCGGCGAGATCCATCTCTCTCTCACACATGAGAAGGAAAATCCCCCGCCCCATTCTCACGACTCATCTGCCCCTCCCTCGATCCCCTTCCTTCCTGAGGACGCACGCGCCGCCCCCTCCCCGATCCACATCTCCCCTCGCCCTCCCA
Organism: Triticum aestivum; assembly: GCF_018294505.1. Classification (NCBI taxonomy): domain Eukaryota; kingdom Viridiplantae; phylum Streptophyta; class Magnoliopsida; order Poales; family Poaceae; genus Triticum; species Triticum aestivum. The sequence goes on from NC_057809.1 coordinate 213,871,869, forward strand.
CATCGTGCCGCCATCCACCTCGTCGCCTCCCAGATGTATATTTTTATCTGGACGGGATTTCCTCCTCCTCCTCCCCT